>NC_091954.1:36315362-36521229 GCF_031021105.1 Erythrolamprus reginae | reverse complement strand
AGTTAAGGAATGATTCAAGTCATAAATGTCTTTCATCATGATAATGCAGCGGTGAAATCCAAATATTTTTACTACCAGTTCGTGGGCGTGGCTTGGAGGGTGTGATGTGACTTGGTGGGCAGGTAGGTGAAGGATACTGCATAATCTCCATTCCTTCTCTACTTCTGGGGGAAGGATATTACAGATTCTCCATTCCCTCCCCACTCTGGGGCCAGCCAAACTACTCAAAATTTCCACCAACAGTTCTTCAGAATCTGTCAGAACCTGCTGGGTTTCACCCCTGTCATAATGGGGTAATGATCTTTGAGCAACTACAGCAAATGAAGGCAAGATCTATGACAGAAAGATGTGTGACACTTTGGGGAGATTCTCCACAGCGAACAAATCCTCTCCGTCTGTTTTTTGTTCAGATCCAAGCAAAATATGACATATTGGCCAAAAAAGTAAAATAAATGTGGCATTTCAAATTGGAGAGATCAGCTTTGTCACCCCAAAGTATGACTGACGTTAGCTGCCTATTACCAGGTTCACGGAGTACTTACAGCCCTAGAGTACATAGTGTAGGCGTATCAAAGAGATTGTGTAGGCTTTGATTTAGGATTTTGCGTTATGCAAGGTATCTTGATCATCTTGCAATGAGTGAGCAAACAAAACGATGAAGAAGAAATTGTCTCTTTGACTTAATAATTGTGGTAAAGAATAAAACTGGAGGAAAGTTGAATGCCTTGTCTAGAGCAAGATTTGGAAAGATCCATAAAGATCACGGATAAGCATTTCCTCAGGAAAAGTAGGATTGAGGTAGACATCCTTCAAACTCTAAATCTCACAGTTTTAAAGTTGCTGGAACTCTCACCCACCAGATTGTTAAACAGGCTCAAATAAAATGGCCCGTGAGTTGAGCTTGATTTTTGGGGACTCCAAGGCAGTGGTGAAATCCAAATTTTTTTACTTACTGTTCTGTGGGAGTAGCTTGGTGGCCGTGGTGTGGTTTGGTGGCCATGGCAGAGGATGGATACTGCAAAATCCCCATTCCCTTCCCACTCTGGGGCCAGCCAGAGGTGGTTTTTGCTGGTTCTCCAAGCTACTCAAAATTTCCGCCTACCGGTTCTCCAGAACCTGTCAGAACCTGCTGGATTTCAGCCCTGCTCCAAGGAGACCACCTCACAGTTTTTCTGGCAACAGCCCGGAAATGATTTGTCATTTCTTTCTTCTAGGGTTTGTTTATAGACCTGGGGTTTGCCTGCAGTTCTGCAATTTCTTGGTGATCCCCCATTCAGGACCTGTCTTGATTGGTTGATTGTGATCATCTCTCACTCAGCTTTGCATATCGGCTAAAGGCCAATCAGAAGCAAATAGTTTCTCCGGACACACTATTCTTCCTTTAAAACACATGAAATGTCATCTCCAGGTGTTCAAAGATGGCCACCTTAGCTGGGTCCTGGGAGGGGTGGACTTTAACAAATTAAGTTTTAGAAGCAGAATAAAAATTTATTAAAGGTCCTTAAATATTTCAGCATGCAGAAATATACCAAGATGTAAATAGGGACTGTTTTCTGTTTTATAGAATATATGTTCCCCTATAACTCTTATATTTTTAGATCTGATTAAAAAATAAAAGCAATTCTAATTTTTCAGGTCCATTTCTTGATTTTATGTTGGGTTAAAGATGAAAATGTTCATGAATCCAAACCACCTTTGCTAGATAAATTCTCCAAAGACCACGGAGAGGAATAAGGGCACAATATGATAAAACTATCTTATAGCACAATATCAGGTAAAAGGTAGAACCAGGGGCAATACCTTTCTCAAATCCCTACTTTGCTTTGATTACGCTTAATAAAAGTAGGGCTATTGGTTCAGGACTGATTCTAGATGACCAATAGATGGCACCAGAGTCAGAATTTTTAGGATTTTCTGTGTCTCTTTGCTGACATCTAGGGCTCATCTACATTTTTGCAGTCTAAATCTAGGAAGCTTAAGATACTGTTGTGTGCGGCAGATACAATCCTCATGGGTAGTTACACTTCTATAGCCAATTAAGCCAACCACGGGCTACTTATTAATCCCAGTTTTTTTATTTCTGGGTCTCAAACAAGACTGGATTTACAAAACAAGGAAAGTCATGATGTTCAGATCTGGTTTGTAAACTATGCGATGAATGAGGAACCCAGATTTAGGTAGTACAGATAACCCTCAACTTGCACCCATTTGTTTAGCTACAGTTACAAAACAATGAAAATAGTTATTAAAATCACCCAGGGAAGGGTTTAGGAGGAAAAAGAGGAAGTAGAAAGAAAGAGGAGAAGGGAAGGAGGAGAAGGAAGGAGGAAGGGGGAGAGAAGGAGGAAGAAGATAGCTAGAGGAGATGGGAATCGAGAGAGGGGAGTGTGGAAAAAAAGAAACTGATTAATAATAGCAAGGCTAGGTATAAAAATAGGTTACTGAATTTTGATTGATTGGGAAATGTGCATGCTATTGACATATTTGTCGGCCAGACAATGTCATCTGGCGGGACCTAGGGGAAGAGCCTTCTCTGTGGCGGCCCAGTCCTCTGGAACGAACTCCCTCCGGAGATACTTACGTACCGCCCCCTTCCTCCTGGTCTTTCGAAAAGCTCTGAAGACCCACGTCTGCTGGCGGGCAATGGGGCCGTGAGCGCTGAGATTGTCACCAGCCAATACTATGAATGATTGAATCTCATGAGTGTGTATGTCTGTATATGGGGTTTTAACACTTTTAGTAATCTATATTAGTCTTTTAAAGTAAATTAGATATCTTTTATGTATTGTGGTATTTATGATATTGTACACCGTCCTGAGCCGCTATGAGAAGGACGGCATAGAAATCTAATTAATTAATTAATCAATCAATCAATCAATCAATTAATTAATTAGATTAATATTCTTAAGGTATAATATGTATTGATGCATATGGAAGCTCTGGAGAAAAAATAAAAATAAAATATTTTTAAAAAGTGACTTATGACTAGTCCTTGCAAGTATAACGGCAGCAGACATGATCAAAATTTGAACACTTGGCAACCCACATCTATTTACAACCGTTGCAACATCCCAGGGTTATGTGATTGCCATTTGTAACCTTCCCAGCTTCCAATGAGGAAAGCCGAATTCACCTGAACAATCTCATGATTCACTTAAAAGCTGCAAGTAGTTCGCTTCACAACCGTAACTTTGGTCATAACATTGGACATGACAAATCTAACAACTGCCTTGCTTAGCAACAGAAATTCTGCTCCCAATTGTGACTGTAAGTCGAGGATTTCCTGTAGGGGGATAGAATAGAATTCTTGACTGGACACATAAGGAATTTGTCTTGAGTGCATATGCTCTCAGTGTACATAAAAGAAAAGATACATTTGTCAAGAATCATGAGGTGCAACACTTAATGATTGTCATAGCAGATGGTCTCGTAAGCATGAAATCCATTGAGAATCGCAGCGAATTATAGAAAATAAAGAAACCACTAGAGAGCATTTCTCCGAGGCAGCCTTTGTTGGCGCCATCTTGGATCTAGAGATATGGTCTTGATTCATGACTAGTTTTCACTGGCTAGAGCAGTGTTTCTCAATTTTTTCCCCCCAAGAAGAAGTAAACATTTTGTGCCCCCCCAACGCTCCACAGGGGCAATTGTTTGCAATATTCAGCACGTTTTCATTGAAAAAACTCAAGCGGCTTATCAGCGTGATTGGAGTGTAATGTGTTTAAGTGGCAATTTCATTTATTTGGTTTCATGCTGTCCACTGCCAACATTTTTAGATACATGAAGCCAAGCACTACATACATTTCATCATATTTCCTCATCTTAGCTTTTGGGAGACTTACATTTGTCTCATTATCCCTGTCTCTCTCCTCCTTTCTTTTCATCCCTGTTAAATATTTTTCCATGCTATCTATTAAGGGTTTGCATTTTATATCTCCTTCTCTGTGCTGTGTGCTATTGTTTGGTGCAAACAAACCCCTATTCCCTGCAGCAAAAAAACACATCCCCCAGGATCATGTGCCCTGCCTGGCATCACTATGCGCCCACCCAGGAGGGTCTGCCCCACTATTTGAGAAACACTGGGCTAAAGGAACCCGTCCAATAGAAGTGGCCTTTAACTTTTTGATCTTGAAATAGGCTTCTCTGAAACGTTGGGTTGCCTTACTCATGAATGCTGCCACTGCTAGTGATCCTATAGATCAGAGGTCCCAGCCCCCGGTCCATGGACCCGCACCAGTCCACGGCATGCCAGAAACTGGACTGTGAAACAAGTGAAGCACCATTTGCGGGATGCAGGCAGCACATGAACTATGTCCCTTCTGGTCTGCAGAAAAATATTTCCCCACAGGTCCCTGATGCCCAAAAGGTTGAGGGCCATTGCTGTAGATGTTACTGAATCACAAACCCAACAGCTCTTCATCATTTGCTTAACTGTCTGGCATTTCTCGGAGTTGTAATTCAGCAGTAATTTTAACTACACTTTCTTTAAAAAAAGCTCTCCCTTCTGTTTTCAATTATGGCAATTAAAATAGCAATAGCATTTAGACTTCTATACCACTTCATAGTGCTTTTACAGCCCTCTCTAAGTGGTTTACAGAATGAGCATATTGCCCCCAACAATCTGGATTCTCATTTTACTCACCTCCGAAGGCTGAAGGCTGAGTTAACCTTGAACCGGTGGTGAGATTTGAACCACTGGACTACAACTAGCAGTTAGCTGAAGTAGCCTGCAGTGTTGCACTCTAACAACTGTGCTACCCCGGCTCATTTATAAAATATACAGGTGTGTTATGATGAATATATAATTTAGATGTTATAAAAATCTTTGCTTTCCTGTGCTTGAGCAATATTCCCGCTTGTTATATCATATCCAGCATGCAAAAATGAAATGAGAAATCATTCAGTGGCAACCAAGAGTTAGAGCAGGGGTCTGCAACCCCCAACCACCCATTACTAGGCCATATCATGGCTGGAACCGGGCTGTGCAAGGAGCTGGCTGGCGTACATCTACGGTTCAGCGCGCATTCAACTCAATTTTTGCGAGTGACAGAGTGGTCTGCATATGCACAGCTCGACTTGTACGATCGGTGGGCCGGCAAGCACACCCACAGCTTGACTTACATGAACAGCAGGTCAGTTCCCTCTCCCCCACTCCTGGGCCGTCAAGTTGTAAAGATCCCTGGGTTGAGTTTTCTGTTTCTCTTTGTCGCCACCAAATGGTCATTTTGATTTTTCCTGCCAGATACAGTAGCCTTGTTCTTTTGAAGATTTGATGGATTTTAACATGGAAACATAGAAGATTGATGGCAGAAAAAGACCTCATGGTGCATCTAGTCTGCCCTTATACTATTTCCTGTATTTTATCTTAGGATGGATATATGTTTATCCCAGGCATGTTTAAATTCAGTTACTGTGGATTTACCAACCAGGTCTGCTGGAAGTTTGTTCCAAGCATCTACTACTCTTTCAGTAAAATAATATTTTCTCACGTTGCTTCTGATCTTTCCCCCAACTAATCTCAGATTGTGCCCCCTTGTTCTTGTGTTCACTTTCCTATTAAAAACACTTCCCTCCTGAACCTTAATTAACCCTTGAAAATATTTAAATGTTTTGATCATGTCCCCACTTTTCCTTCTGTCCTCCAGACTATACAGACTGTGTTCATGCAGTGATTCACTGGTGAGAAAAAAAACATAAAATGGGTCAGACTCACTTGACAAATTGCTCATTTAACAACATACATTTTGGGCTTAGTTGTGTGGTCGTAAATTGAGAGCTACCTCTAATCATCAGGGAATAAGTATGTATCACTTTCACTTCTAACCTGCAGCTGTTATTAACATGGCAGGATTGAGCTCATAGCTTCTAATGTTTGCCAAGCCATTCAGTTCCACTGATGCGATACTTTGGTTTAATTTTTCTTAGGAGCTGATACACCTTTATTTGGATACACACCACTATTTACTGTAATAAATAATAATGTAATCATTAGCTGTGTCTTGCTTGTATTTGGTGAGTGATTATTTCACACGGAAGAGTGAGATGGTTTTTTTCTGAAAGGCTATGTTGAAAATCCAATGAAGTGCTTACGTAGGTTTTGTTCTTTACTTACAGGAAGTGTATATCTGCACCTTGGTTTGGCCCAGCATTGCAGGAGAAATCGCTTGGGATGTCTCCTTTGCCACCGTGATCTTCCTTGTACCAGGATTGGTCATCGTAATTAGTTATTCAAAGATTTTACAGGTATTTCCCAGAATTTTGCTTTTTTTAAAGAAATACGATGCTAAGAGTTGCCAAATGTTTAAAACGCAGACTGTAATACAGTATTTCAATTAGAATTTCCTTTTTATAGACCACCAGAATATTATTAATATTGTTAATATTGTTAATGTTATTTATTGGACTTTTATGACGCCCCGAGTCCTCGGAGAGGGGCGGCATAAAAATCCAATAAATAAATATGCTGGATTTTCATTTTAGCAGACAACAAGAATATTCATAGAAGGTATTTAATAATGCAATAAGCAACACATAACTGATTTTTTAATATTCTTAATCATCTCATCTTAACGTTTATTGTTAAAACATAAGAACATAAGCTTTGACCTGCTAAATCAGACCCCATCTAAGCCTAATAACAGAATAACAAAGCTGGAAGGGACCTTGGAAATCTTCTGGTCCGATAGCCCCCAATCTTTTGGGCACCAGGGATCGGCTCCAGAGATGGGTTCCTCCAAGTTCGGACCAGTTCTACCGGTAACATTGGCGGTCTGGGTCACTGGAACCTGCAGAGACCCAGGTCTGCTACGCCCCTGAGCTGTTTCTCTTGGTGGTGCCATAGGCACCACTGTCTTGTTTTTTGCTTCTGTGCATGTGCAGAAGGTTTTTTATAGTGCTGCACATGCGCAGAAAGTCATTTCCAGGAAGTGAGTGTACAAAACGTGCACTTCGGTCGCGATGTGAACTGGTGGGGAAGGTAGGTAGAACCCAGTCCTGATCAGTTCCACGGAGAGAGGTTTTTCTTTTGGATGTGGTTTGTGTTCTGGCTATATGGGTTCCGCTTGTTTGCAGAGCCCAATTCTGGCATGCAATGGACTGGAATTTGGGGATTCAGGCATTGAATTATGGGTGTGGGCACTCACGCATGCATGATAGAGCGCAAACACGCTCTTTCAGCACCCAAGGAAAAAAAGGTTTGCCGTCACGGCCCTATACCATTTCAGACAAATGGCTGTCCAAAATGTTCCATGGTTGGAGCAGCCACAACCTCTGGATTCAAGTCATTCCACTGATGAATTGTTCTGTCAGGAAATAAGTCTAAGAATCTGTTCTCATGGTGGCCAACCAATTCCTCAAGAAGGTCTATTAGTCTCCCAGCAGATGGTCACGTTGCCGCCAAGGCTAATAACCATTGATCCTCCCGACTTTGTGAATCATCACAACTCTTTTCTGAAGCCAGTGAAGTTGGCCCCCCACTGCACCTCTCAGCCTAGCAAATTCAAAAGTAATAAATGGGAGTGACATTTATTTATTCAACTTATGCTAGAAAGCTTATTGCAACTAAAAGTACAGCATACATTTAAAACTACAATGTAAAAACCCACCCCCACAATGCATGAGCTTATAGTATAGCCGCCCCGAGTCTGCAGAGTGGGGCGGCATACAAATCTAATAAATCATCATCATCATCATCAATATATCAGAATGGAGAGAACATTAGCTAAGTGTTCAGCTTCTACCTCAAAGCTGAGACAGCAGGAGTTAGGTGTGGTTTGAACAATAAAGGAATTGGAAGTAGGAAGTCAATTTCAAAATGAAGCTGCTCAATCTGTGTTTGTAAATCTAGGTAGAATTATGAGTAGGCAGGAAATCTTTTAACCCATGGTTGGATTCCAAGCCGGATCTGGGTGGCAAAAATCAGACAGCTGGCAGATGGCAGCAAAGGGATATAGAAAACACTCAGATCAAACGTTAAGACAATCATAGACCAAAGCAATAGAAAAGCATTTGTTCTCTGCTTACTGATTTCTGAAATCCCGGATCTGGTGCCCAACATTTGGGTTTTAAAGGGCATAATATACATCTTAAATTAAGTCCAAACCAGGCTGCTAATCACTGCAGCTGACTTAATCATTGCTATATGCCTGATCTCTGACATCCAGTTAAGACTGTTGATGCTCCCAACCAGGGCTGGGCTGCTGGGGGTTCACAGGGATTTGGGAAAACCTCTAGCTAAGATTCTCTGTGCAGTTTGGAGAACCCCCAAATCCCACTCCTGGCTGGCCCCACCCATCCCTCCCCACGCGACCCATTTTGGATTCAGGTAAGTGCAGGATGTGTGCGGAACAGTAGCGGGTTGCTACCGGAACGGTAAAGAACGCTGCACTAGTAGCAAAAATTGAGCTCTGCGCGCAGCTTTGGGTGTCTTCCGTGTGCATGCACACATGTCCCAGTGACATTTTGCTTCTGTGCATGAGCAGGAAGCGAAATCTTGTGAGGGAACACATGCTTGCGAGAGATTTCAGCCAGTTTTTGCTTCTGTGCATGTGTGGAAGCAAAAAAAATTGCTGAAATTTCTCTTGCACGCGCGTCCTCTCATGAGATTTTGCTTCCTACAAATGCGCAGAAGCAGAATCTCACTGGGATGCACACACATGCACAGAAGACTCCTGAAGCTGCCTGTGCAGCACTCCAGTAGCGGCAGTAGGAGGAACCACCTGTGCGCACACCTGCATGTCCGGGCGTGATTTCGCTCCCTGCCCAGGTGCAGTAGCAGAATTGCACTGGACTCTGCCGGCAGTCAGAGCCACGAGAGCGAGCACAGGTCACCCTTCCACCTTGGCAGCCCACTTCTGGACAGAGGCTACCTTCCCATCAATTATAGTGAAAAATAACATCTACTGGTACTTCAGTCAGTTTCCATCCTCCTTGTCCCACATTTTGGGCCTTTCCTGGACTTTCCCCTTTTTCCAGCTTCAGCTCACCTCAAGAAAGTTCTGTGAACTTGCAGGCAGTCTGGAAAAATACACATAGTCCTCAAGTTATGTCCACAATTGAGCCCAAAATTTATGTTGCTTAGTGTGACCTTCGTTAAGTGAGTTTTGCCTCATTTTACAACTTTTCTTGCCACAGTTGTTTAAGTCAATTGCTGTGATTGTTAACTTAGTGGTTGTTAAGTGAATCTGGCTTCCCATAGACTTTGCTTGTCCAAAGGTCATAAAAGGTGATCACATGACCCCAGGACATTGCAACTGCCATTAATTTGAGTCAGTTGATCATGTGATACTGCAGCGGTCATAAGTGTGAAAAGTGGTCATAAGTGACTTTTTCTTCAGTGTTGTTATAAGTTTGAATGCCCACTAAATGAATTGTTGTAACAAACATAGATAGATAGATAGATAGATAGATAGATAGATAGATAGATAGATAGATAGATAGATAGATAGATAGATAGATAGATAGATAGATAGATATGTTACAACAGTTCATTTAGTGGGCATTCAAACCTATAACAGCACTGAAGAAAAAGGCCATATTATATATATATAAAGATTAAGAAATCCTAAACATGAATTTTTTGGAATCTTTCTAAGGAGAAGAAAGGTAATTCTTAACCACTTAACTTTACACTATGTTTATATTGCAGATTGCCAAGGCCTCAAGGAGACGGCTGAAGGTGGGCATGGCCTACTCTGAGAGGCACCACATTCGCATTTCCCAGCAAGATTTCAAATTATTTCGGACTCTGTTTCTCCTCATGATTTCCTTCTTTGTCATGTGGAGCCCCATCATCATCACCATTCTCCTCATTTTAGTACAGAAGTTCCAACCAGATGTGAACATTGCATCGTTCTTTTTCTTCTGGATAATGGTGTTTACCTTTTCCAATTCAATCGTCAATCCGGTTTTATACAACATAGTCCAATTTAGACATGGCTGGAGGCAAATCTTTTTCTGTTGCCAAAATCCCTTTGGGAAAAAAGAGAGCACAACGGACACGTCCATGAAGCAGCAGAATGGCAAACATTTCACAGTGTCTGTTATCACCAGATAACCGTGTGGAATTCCTTGTGAGAAGGTGGTCAACATTTTTAAGAACTGGAGTAAACAGTTGAGAAAACAATTTGTACAGACAGTTGTGGTTTCGTTTACCTTGGTAAGAAACATGGATGAATAAATCTGTGTTTATAGCAATAAACGTGCATTAAAACAGTTTAGCTGGGAACATCTGTATACTATACCATCCTAAACTAATTAAAGTAATGATTTCTTCAGGATCTTAAAATCTCCTTTTGTATATCTGTGACCTAACAACAAGTTCACATAGGACTATTTGTTTCATAAGAATGAGCATACATTGGGAAAAAAGGGGCCAACTACTGGGTGTTTTCACCACTTAAGTAAAACTATATACCACTGTTAACATGCCAACTTTTCTTATGAAATGTGTTTGTCATCCTTGACAACTTTAAATTGTAGGGATTACAACTCCCAGAATTCCCCAGTTGAAATCCACACAAGTTAAAGTTACCAACATTGAGAAATACTGTTCTACCGGTAGGAAGTCACTATCAAAATTTCTGACAGCAGATTTATTTTCATCGAGAATGAAAGAATCAATTCCTGATTGTTCTGTTCTTGAGCCCGGTTGCTGACTGATTCTTTCTTCAGGAAAGAATTACTCTTTTTTTGTAGGAACTAATAGCAGCCTGTCCAATCAGGACCCAGTCCTCTTTGAATTTCTTTAAACTGGGGCATTGCAAATTATATCTAGAAATCAATCAAAAACCACCTTTTTGAGGCTCCTGTGACATGGGCCAATCAAAGATCAGTTTACAAGCTTCAAAAATAATTGCCCAGTTGGTGTTCGGTGTTTAGTTTCTGTGAGCTGCTGAAAAAAGTCTTGAATTTACCCATATATGTTACTAGGGATCCTAAGTCTAATCCTCCTAGACATATCCATGGACTCCAGATTTGTTAGCGATGTTCTGTGCATCTAACACTAACCAGCGGTGAAACCTACTAATCTTCCCTACCAGTTTAGAAGCACATGCTTTGTTAAAAAAAAGAAAATTGTGACGTCTGGGTGTGTGGGTGGAGTCTTGCAAGGTCACCACTACCAGTTCTCTGAATCTCTGGCAGCCGCTGCTACCGGTACGTCCAAACTGGGCTGAAGAGTAGCATTTCACCCCTGACCCTAACCTTAAGTGAATTTTCCCACCAATGGGATTTTCCCATGTATTTTACCAGGAATTGCAGATAGGCTAACTCAAAACCTAAATGCCCTCCTAAACATACCTATGCGCTCTGAATTCATTGGCGATGTCCATTTTCCTCTCCAAATTAATGGACATCCATAGTGTCGCAGCAATAGGAACCCACTGATGATGCAATTTTTGACAATTTTTTTCCAGCGTCTCAGTGTTGGAAGAAACCCTCCCACCCGCCTTCACCTTTATTCTTCTTTCTGAAGCACAACTGAGAAGCTCCTTCTCAGGAGACGCTGGGGGGGGGGGGGTGAAATTGCTGAAAATTGAGTCATCAGTGGATTCCTACTGGTGAGGCTCTCTGGACAGCACCAGTAAGAACCCACCACTGGTCTTAAGTCCATTTACTCTCCAATGGGATTTTTCTGCCTGTGAAGATGCCAGCCACTACTGTCAGTGAACGTCAAGATATCAGAAATGTAGACTGTGACCATTTTGCCCCAAAACATTGACATACTGGCTGTGAACACCTGCACCAGTAAAAAGAACTGATTAATTATCCCTGACTTAAAATTATATGGCCATATTTGCCTAGCCTTCTTATAAGAACATAAGAAGAGCCATACTGAATCAGGCCAAAGCCCATTGAGTCCAGCATTCTGTGTCACACAGTGGCCCACCAATTGTCCATGGGGATCTTGAGCAGAAAGAGAAGGTAAACCCCTCCCTTTCCCTTGACCCCCAACAAATGGTACTCAAGGGAATCGTGCCTGCCTCAACCAAAATAGAGGCAGCACTTGGACATCCGTTTCAATAACCATCTATGTGCTTGGCATCCATGAATCTGTCTAATCCTGCCTTGAAGCTATCAAGGCTGACAGCTGTCACGACCTCTTCTGGAAGTGAATTCCATAAACCAATTACCCTCTGGGTGAAGAAATATTTACAGTAGTCCCTCGCTATATCGCGCTTCACCTGCCGCGGCTTCACTTCATCGCGGGTTTTGAAGTCAGCTTCATTTGAATGATTTTGCCATACAAACAAGCGCTAGAATCCCCCAGCGGGACTCCCAAATGATGAGCGGGGCAGGGACTGAGCTCCGGCGGAGGCCCGTCCCCTCGTTCAATCCCCCTCGCCAGTGCCGAAAGGAAAAAAAAGAAAGGAACGCGACGCGGCGGGGATTTCCAGACTGGGCTCGAGGGCGGAAGAGGAAGTGCTCGAGGGCAGAAGAGAGAGAGAGAAAAAAAGAAACAGCCGGGGCAGCTCACCAGGGACTTTACAGCCGGGGCAAGGCAAAAAACACAACATTTGGCCGAACTGCTGCAAAGAACAGAGTAAGTAGTAGTGGGGGGGAAAGGTTAGCCGGCCGTTGCTCGCCTCCAGGCATCCGGAGCTGGTGGGAAGGAGGATAAATTCCCCATCGCGGATTTCACCTATCGCGCAAGGTCTGGAACGTAACTCCCGCGATAGGTGAGGGATTACTGTATTTGTCCTCACTTTCTTACCTATGAGCTTAGGGAGCGCCCCCTCATCCTAGTATTGTGTGATAAAGAAAAGATTTTTTCTCTATCCACCTTTTCTATCCCATGCATGATTTTATACACTTTGACCAAGTCACCCCTTAAACGCCATCTTTCAAGGCTGAAGAGACCAAGGCGTTGTAACCTGGTATCATAAGGGAGGTGCTCCATTTCCTTTATCATTCTTGTTGCCCTTTTTTGCACCTTTTCCAGTTCCATTATATCCTTCTTGAGGTGCGGTGTCCAGAACTGTACACAGTACTCCAAGTGTGGTCTCACCATCGATTTGTACAGATAATAATAAACAGATTTGATTCCTATGAATATTCAATTGAAATTTTCAGTTTAAAAGGAAATTCCTCTATCTGATTAGACTTTGCCTCTTGGTCTTTATGGTTGAATTTGAGCATTAGATTTGGCAAATCTCTGCGGGTAGCAAGAAGTTGTTAGGCTAGTGTGGGGATTACCTACGGAGGAGAATGCAGAGGACATAAAGATAAATTGTGGTGGGAAGACAAAGAGTATCTTAAAATATTAATCCTGATAAGCAGATGTTTCCATGACAGCCTGATGTGGAAACGATTAGCAATTTAGTCTCATTTTCTGGGAAAATAAGCTTCAAAAAGTTTTGGTATCTCTCGGAGACCCCACATTAATGAATCCGCTAATATATCTGCACCACAATTTTGATTTTTCTGTTTCCAAGATTCCCATGTTTCCCTGAAAACAAGACTGGGTCTTATTTTATTTTGGGTCCCAAAATAAGCACCAGGGCTTATTTTTGTGGGGTTTCTTATTTTCCCCCCCATTTCTTCTGCTTGCTTGCAGCAGGGCAGGAGGCCACACTGTGCACCAATATCACTGACCATGAGGCAGGGGGGTTGGAGCTCCCTCATGTGCCCAGAGAAGGACTGCCGTCTTCCGCGCTATCAGTGTGCTCTCTGAGGCCGTTGCATGCGCAGAAGCAAAAAAATCAGCAAAAATCGCCAAAATCTCACTAACTCGAGCGTCTTCCCACAAGATGTAGCTTTCTTGTGCATGTGCAGCAGCCAAATCTTGTGCGGGTGGGGATGTGCACGCGTCAGGGATGCATAGCTGTGTGCGCATCCTGAAAATCACTACCGGAACGTAGCACCTTACGTGCATGCGCCCCACACCCACTTGCCTCCGGCTCCCACAGTCAGGCCATCCACACCCCAAAACCTGCCACAACTCACAGTGGTCGCTCCAGCTGCCCTGTCCATCAAAGCCCCGTGTGGCCATCGGCTGACTTCTTCTGCTTGCTTGTGGCCACAACAGAGTAGGAGGCCGAGCGATACACCAGTGCCATGGCCATAGGTCGAGGGCAGGGGTTGGAGCTGCCCCATGTGTCCTGAACCAGATAAGTATACCCTTAAAATCCAAATGAATCCCTGAATGAGTTGAACTGAAATGAAGGACTTCTCTCAAAACGGTACATCTTAAAAGCTTTTAATTATTGAGAACAGGTTTTCCTGCTTTCCGTAGAGTACATTGTCTTTAGTTGCAGAATCCTAAGAAAGAAAAAGAGATTAAAATTCCCAGAATGCATTATAAAATAAAGGGAACAGGTTTGACTTAATATGATATAAAAGGGTTCTTGAGATGGTAGATGGTACAAAGCAGCCTACTAAATTAGAGTATGAATGTCTGTTTAATTTCACCCTTGGTGTCTCAAAGAATAATACATATGCCTTAAAAGTTGACAAGTCTGAGAAATACTGATATAGACACACCTTACATAAGTGATTTACTAAAACTTTTTGCAGGACAGGCATTAATAGGTGAATGAGAATCATGACAGCTGATATAATGTTAACTGAAATGGGAGAAAGATGAATTTCAAGATGGAAAAACATTCTGTGGATTGCAAAACTGCAGGAAGAGATTTCCTAGCAAAAAGAGAATAATCCAAATTTAAATTAAGAAGTCAGATTGCCTCTATATGCAAAAAGACTGGAGAAGGAAGTATATGAGCCATATCTGAGAAAACTGGTTGATAACAATGAATTAATATGGAAGAGCAAAAATTCCTCTGGGCCTCCTTTTTCTCCAGTTCCATCATTTATTAAAAACACCCAATGTTTTATTCTTTTAATGAGTTTCCTCATGCCTAATTTGTTTTCCAATTCCTCCTTGGTCCCCTGAGATTCTGGCTTAGGTAGACTTGAGGTCACAGCAGCTGACTGGAATTCAGTGTGAAAAACAGTGGTATCCTGGATAGATAAATAGGTTTATAACTTTGTTTTTAGTATGATCCACTCCTCAAATCTGATTGCACCTCTTGAACTTTATGTATTAGGATTTGCAATGAAGATAATTTGAAGCATATGTAACAGATGTGTTAGACTTGCAAATTTCCCAGTCATTGGGTTGTACTGGTTAGAAATTCTAAGAGTAATAGCCCTAACAGTCTGATTGGTGAAAGCTAGTTTTAAGGCATATGATGAGCCAGACCTGTATTTCTCAACCTAACAACTTTAAGATGTTGCCTGGAGAATTCTGGGAGTTGAAGTCCATGCAATTCAAAAGTTGGCTGAGATTTAACAGACTGACAGAATTGGAAGAGATCTTGTAGGTCTTCTAATCTAGTCCACTCCTTGCTCAAGCAGAAGACCCTATGGCAGTGATGGCAAACCTTTTTTTCCTTGGGTGCCGAAAGAGTGTGTGCACCTGCTCTCAAGCATGCGCGAGTGCCCACACCCATAATTCAATGCTGGGGGGGAACAGTTTCCTCCACTCCCCAAAGGCCCTTGGGAGGCCAGAAACAGCCTATTTCCGAACTTCTGATGGGCCCAGTAGGCTCAAGTTTCATCCTCCCCAGGCTCCAAAGGCTTTCCTGGAGGGTAAAAATGCCCTCCCCCATCCCTCCGGGGGCTCTCTGGAAGCCAAAAACGCTCTCCCAGAGCCTCTGGGCAAGCCAAAAATCAGCTGGCCAGCACATAGGGTAATGGCTCATGTGCCAACAGATATGGCTCCGCGTGCCACTTCACCATCACTGCCTTACACTATTTTTGATGAATTGTAGTCCAATCTCTTCTTGTAAGCTTCCAGTGATGAAGCTCCCGCAAGTTCCGAAGGCAAGCTCTGTTCCATTGGTTGATTATTCTGTCAGAAAATTTCTCCTTATTTCTAGGTTGAGTCTCTCCTTGAGATGCGGAAACCCTGATCTAGACAAATGTGTTAGGAACTTAAATTTGCCCATTTGAACAGATACATAATCTTTCACTCATGGTGCTATTTTCTTCTACAACCTCTCTGGAAAAGAGGCCCTGTTCTTTTTTATCAAGGACCTTAAAGGTGATTGTGGCTTTCCTGTAAAATTGTAATAAAATGTTCCTTACCATTGTGTTCGATACGCCTGTATTGCTTGTCTAGGCAGATTTCCACCTGCTTTTGCCTGACAATTCTTTGTGCTTCGGGTGTGAGCCCGTTTGGAGACCGGGAAAACACGAATGAGTAGCTATCACCACAAGTCCCATCTTCAGTAACGTAACGGCAGGAGTAGTGTAGAGCATATGAAACATAATCCGTGGCCACAACCCAGTGATCATCATCTGGGATAAAGCGTAATGAAAATTCAGTATCACTTAACATGTAGGTCTCAACCTATGAGGACTATTGGGGCCAGAATTTCCTACGCAAGCGGGGTGGCTTAAATGAGTCGTGCCTCATTTTACTACCTTTTTTATTATTATTTTTGGCCAGGATGGTTAAATGAATCACTGTAGTTGTTGTTGCGCCCTTAGCAACAGCCGGGGTTGCTTCTGATTGGCCAGTTCTGGGAGCAGGAGTTTCTGGGGCCCGGATTGGCTGCCATGCCTGACAGCCAATATAAAAAGCTGTCAAGCATGGCTGAGGCCTTCTTATTCAGTTTCTGCTTTGATGTTCAGTTCTAGTTGGTGCCTGCTCTGTAGTTCCTTGTTAAATCAATAAAGAGTTATTTCAGAGTTCCAGTTGCGATACATAACAATTGTTAATCCCAATTTAACAACTTTTCACAAGACCCCTAGAGGCCGCAACAGTTGTAGATCCAGACTGTTGCCAAGCTCCCAAATTTTGAGCACATCACTGTGGGGATGATATGATATTTGTAAGTGAGAGGACTGGTTGTAAATTACTTTTTTTCAATCCTGTTGTAACTTTGAAAGGTCACTAAACAAATAACTGTAAAATGAAGACTACCTGAATTTTTTATTCTAACAAACCCACTAGTTGAGGATAACACACTTTAAAGTGATTTCACACATTCTTTCTTTGTGAACAAGTAGGCATTTACTTTCATCTGGCATCGGGGCATAATACCTACGGGACTACCTTCTTCCACACAAATCCCGGCGACAGGTCAGGTCCCACAGAGCTGACCTTCTCCAGGTCCCATCAATTAGACAATGTTGGTTGGCGGGTCCTAGGGGAAGAGCCTTCTCTGTGAAGGCTCTGGCCCTCTGGAATCAGCTCCCCCCACTCTCCTCGCCTTCCGCAAGCGTCTTAAGACTCATTTGTGCCACTAGGCTTGGGGCTATTAGATTCTTGCCCCCTGGCTGATGAATGTGCTGAGACAAAGCTGATTGAATGGGAATGACTGCTTTTTTGGCTTGGGTTTTTTAGATTTTATATCATCTTCACTGTAGACAATGTAGAAAAAGCAATCCATGACCTCAAACCCTCCCTATCTACCAGACCAGACGGTCTCTGTGCATACTTCCTAAGGAAACTTTCTTCTGCTCTTGCTGAACCCCTAAGCATCATCTTCCAAAATTCCTTCAGGACCAGCACGCTCCCCAAGCTATGGTCAAAAGCAATAGTCATCCCCATTTTCAAAAAAGGAGATGCTTCACTAGTGGGCAACTACAGACCAATATCTCTGTGTTGCGTCCCTTGTAAAATCATGGAATCAATCATAAATAGATCAATCACCCTCTACTTAGAATCTAATAACCTACTCTCAAACAATTTGGATTCAGAAAGAAACTATCCTGCAACCTACAACTACTTCATTGCAAAAACATTTGGACTACCCTCCTCGACCAAGGCAAATCCATCGATGCAATTTATATAGACTTCTGCAAAGCCTTCAACTCAGTGGTCCACGACAAACTACTCCTAAAACTCAAATCCTATGGCATCTCAGGACTCCTCCACAACTGGATTACTGCATTCCTGTCAAATAGGCAACAAATTGTCAAAATTGGTAGCGCCATCTCCACCCCCACCCCTGTCATAAGCGGCATTCCCCAAGGAAGCATACTAGGTCCTACCCTCTTCATTCTCCACATCAATGATCTCTGTGACCATATTGAAAGCAACTGTGTTCTTTTTGCCGATGATGTGAAACTTTTCAACACCACTGATAATACACTCACCCTCCAGAAAGACCTGGACTTTGTCTCAAACTGGTCTAATACCTGGCAACTTCAAATATCAACCAACAAATGCTCTACCCTCCACATTGGCAAAAAGAATCCTAACCGCACATACGAACTGAATAAATAACCTCTCACGGCTAACCCACATTCTGTTAAAGATCTTGGAATACTAATATCGAATGACCTAAGTGCTAAAGCCCACTGCAACAATATAGCCAAAAAAGCCTCTAGAGTTGTTAACCTGATCCTAAGTAGCTTTTGCTCAGGCAATCTCACTCTACTCACAAGAGCCTACAAAACTTTTGCCAGACCCATCTTAGACTACAGCTCATTTGTCTGGAACCCATACCACATCTCAGACATCAACACCCTTGAAAATGTCCAAAGATATTTCACCAGAAGAGCCCTTCACTCCTCCACTCGAAACAGAATATCCTACGAAAATAGACTTACAATCCTAGGCCTAGAAAGCCTAGAACTAGGGCGTCTAAGACATGATCTGAGTATTGCCCACAAGATCATATGCTGCAATGTCCTACCAGTCAATGACTACTTCAGCTTCAACTGCAACAACACAAGAGCACGCAACAAATTCAAACTCAATACGAACCGCGCCAAACTTGAATGTAAAAAATATGATTTCAACAATCGAGTTATCGAAGTGTGGAACTCATTACCGGACTCAATTGTGTCAACCCCTAACCCCCAACACTTCTCCCTCAGACTCTCCACGATTGACCTCTCCAGATTCCTAAGAGGCCAGTAAGGGGCGTACATAAGTGCACTGGTGTGCCTTCCGTCCCCTGTCCAATTGTCTTTCCTTTCTTTCACCTATCTTATATATTCTCTTCCTGTCATATTTCCTCTCCTCTAAGCCCACTTTCACTCTTTTTATATTATCACATGTCTATTTTCTTCCTATGTACTTGTATATTGGACAAATGAATAAATAAATAAAAAATAAATAATTAATTGGATCTAAAGTGTTATACATAGTTTTATTATATGTTGTAAGCTGCCCTTAATCCTCGGAGAGGGGCGGCATAAAAGTTCAACAAACAAACAAACAAACAAACAAACAAACAAACAAACAAACGAATGTTTAAAAGGTATTGCTGTTCAACTACTGAACCTTATTAGAGATGAGATTTATCTTTGTGTTAGAAAATGCCAATTATTTAAAACCTATTCTGAAATATGTTCAAATGAATACATGGACAATTTGGTCGCTTGAATACATCTTTATGCTGTATGTGTAAAAAATATGACTAGAAATCAGATTTAAAAACATTATTGCAGAGGCAAATGGCAAATCAAACCGGTGACCACAACAATGAGGATGGTTTTCAGCAATGTTGCTAATGGTATTTTGGTGCTGAAGGAGCCAAAAGTTTAACATCCATGAACTGACCAGGCTTAAGTGATAAAAATCCTGAAATTTACACAGGAATCAACATTAGGAGTACATTATCTTTAAGGGTTATCAAATAACTTGAGGAGGGATAAGGACTTCTAACAGCTTCCTTTCTAAAAGAGTGGAGCCAGTTTTTGATAAGATACAATGGAAGGGATGCACCAGACAAGCACACCAGCCTTTGGACTCCCAAGTCCTTAGGAAGCAGCTGGTTGTGATTTCGTGGCAGACCAAAGGTTGAATATCTGTTGAAGGTGGGGGTGGAAAAAACAACAACACAAAGAACCTTTCCAGTAATATTTGATGATTTCTGGAGTTAGTCTGTTCTAGCCACACACACAAAATAGAAGGGGACCCCTTTAAAAAGCAGGCAATTCCATCTGCCTTTTTTGAAAACTTCGAGCTAAAACCAGATTTTCAGCAATTTAAGTAACAAAATAATTCAAGCCGTCATTATGTCAGTCTATTCTGAGCAACTTCCTTAAATATAGCTGGAGCTTTAGTGGGCAGGTGTGGGAGATTTCCTTCTCCTTTCATCTATTATATGTAACTGTTTAGAGCAGGTGTCTCCAACCTTGGCAACTTTAAGACTTGTGGACTTCAATTCAATTCAATTCAATTTATTAGATTTGTATGCCGCCCCTCTCCTAGAGTTCCTCAGCAAGCTGGCCAACATCTCTTCACCAAGTAAGAGACTAGACTACACTTCCTCCCCAACCCAGTTCTTTCCAGATTTATTGAATTTTGGCTTTGAGAAGTCAAAGGTAGCAAGGGCTCTGAGTAACTACTGTAGCTCTCCTCTTGGTATACTCACTTCCTTTCTGAAGAAACGAGGCCACACCCCAATATTTCATTCTAAACTTGGCAGGGTCCTCTGTCTCAGTGAAGGTGCCAATCATATCAGCACACATTTCCCAGTTTCTGAAAAGGAGAGATGGATTTAAGGTCATAGTTGTAAATCTGTAGCTACTTGTGCTTTATCAGTAAGGAAAAAAATGTGAGCAGGTAGCAAAGAGGCACAGAATGTGAGCAGGTAGAAGAGAGGCAAAGACTATAACAGGCTGGGTCACATCATTTTTTTAACTTGAGAAATAACCCTTTTTCTTCTTGTGTTGAACCTTCCAACACAAGTCAAAGTGTATAATAATCAAGGCCAGAGGTGATTGTTGGCATAAGATGGAAACTACCACCACTATCACTATAGGATTGACCCCTGCTTTGTCCTTCTTTATTGCAATAGTAATAAATTCTAAAACCTAGCAGTTTGATGTCCCAAGGTATCTAAGATAGCAACCTGGCCCTTCCTAATGATAGAGTCGGAAGGAAGCTGGATGTCAAAACTCACTCAAAGAGCATGACTCGGCCCGTGGCAGTGGCAGTCATTCTATCATTCGCATCCACAGTAAAGGTGGCCACCACATTATCCTGAAGAAACAATCCTTCAGGGTCTTTCTTGGCTACGGCATACCAGACACCAGCGTACTGTCAAGAAGAGAAAAAAATAAATCCTTACCAGATCTATCTAAAGGAATAGGTCAACTTGAGGAAATGAAATGCCAACAAAGAAATTTTCAGTTGCAGGCATTTTCATATGTCACTAACATTTGCAACAAAAATGAAATTCCAAGTACACTATGCAAGAATGAACTTCAAGAAACCCTAAAACATTTTGAGAAAACCTCAACCAACCTTAATTCTCAGCAAATGTTGCTTAAAGTAAAATTCCATATTAACCCTGGTATTCTCCTCCCATTTACTATACACTTGTTACCCTCCGGGTCCTTTTAGACCCAGAGTATAAAAAGGTTGGTTCTAGCTACTGGAATGGTCTTTTTGAATACTTTTTTCACTAGTATACTAATTTGAACATTTCTGAACATAATGAAATGAAAATTGAAGTGAAAAAAATAATGCTTATTTGTTTATTTTGCTCATCAAACCTGCCCCCCCATTTTTGTGAAATTTTGTTCATTTTCATCTAGATTAGGCTGCAAAATCTGACTTTTTTTACCATCCTTGGTATTGGGAAACTAATTTGAACATTTCTGAACACAATGATATGAAAAAATTGATGCTTATTTGTTTATTTTGCTCAGAAAAGGGCCTCCCCTCCCATAGCTGTGTGCACTTTTTTCAATTTATAGATAGAATAGCCTGCAATTTTGTTCATTTTTATCTTGATTAGCCTGCAAAATCAGAACCTTTTGACCATCTTTGGCATTGGCATACTAATTTGAACATTCTGAACATAATGAAATGAAAATTGAAATGAGAAAAAATGATGTTCGCAAAGATTATACACTTGTATAATAATATATAATATAATATATTATATACACTTTGAACACTTGGAGTCCTCCGGGTCATATGTGACCCGGAGTAAAAAAGGTTGGTTCTAACTACTGGAATGGGTTTTTTGAATACTTTTTTCACTAGTACACTAATTTGAACATCCCTGATCACAAACAAATGAAAAATGAAATTTTAAAAAATGGATTTTGCAGGCTAATCTATCTATAAATTGAAATAATTGCACACAGCCAGGGGGCAGGGTTTTCTCAGCAAAATAAACAAATAAGCATTAATTTTTGTGTTCAGAAATGTTCAAATTAGTATGCCAATGCCAAATAAGGTCAAAAAATTCTGATTTGGCAGGCTATTCTATCTATAAATTGAAAAAAGTACACACAGCTATGGGGGGAGGCCTTTTTCTGAGCAAAATAAACAAATAAGCATCAATTCTTTCATTTCAATTTTCATATCATTGTGTTCAGAAATGTTCAACTTAGTATTTCAATGCCAAAGATGGTAAAAAAAGTCAGATTTTGCAGCCTAATCTAGATGAAAATGAACAAAATTTCACAAAAATGGGGGGCAGGGTTTGATGAGCAAAATAAACAAATAAGCATATTTTTTTCACTTCAATTTTCATTTCATTGTGTTCAGAAATGTTTAAAGTAGTATACTAGTGAAAAAAGGTATTCAAAAAGACCATTCCAGTAGCTAGAACCAACCTTTTTATACTAAAAGGACCTGGAGGGTAACATTGGTAACTTTTTTTGCCCAGCCAAAACTATACACACACACACACACACACACACACACATCCCAAAAAAACCCCACCACCCTTAGAAAGAACCCCTCAAATGAGAAAAAGTCATGGAATTTCAAATTTTAAATATGCAGGGGAAATTTTTTACAGGGTCCCAAACTTCATTTCGGGTCCTTTTAGACCTGAGGAGAATACCAGGGTTCAGTTGGTGAATGCCACTTACAAGCCACATTTTAGGACTTCTGAGAACAGATGTACACATTTTGATTATAGGCCTAAAAATATTTACCCATATAGTAGGATTGTATTGATATCATCCTTCTCATCTTCTCATCTTTCCTACTACCTTCTCCTATTGGTGTCTAAGATTTATCACTTGTTGTATGTTGTGATTAATGATTGTAACTATGATCTATGATATATGTTCTATTCCTTTGTTGTTGTATGTCCTCTAAGAGCTTATACACCAAAGACAAATTCCTTGTGTGTTCAATCACACTTAGCCAATAAAGAATTCTATTTTGTTCTGTTCTGTTCTGTTCATTCCATTCCATTCCTTTGAAGAGGAGTAGATTATTTACAATAACTATGTCAAACTTAATCATTAATCTTTGTTTTATTTACCAGATAGTTCTTAGGTCATTACAAAACCAATAGGAAGGTACAAATACATACCATTTCACAGTGCCGCAAATTATCAACTGATTATGAGCCAATAGACAAAGGAAAACACTAGATAGTGTATATCCATACCTTTTCCTTGCATATCTAATTTTTATTTCCATACTAACCAGGAAAAGTGATAGGGAAAGTTGCCTGCCAGTAAGAAACATCCAATATCAGATTTGCATTTCCTAGAAAAATCACAGTTGAAGGAGTCTCTGCAATCTTACAAAAGGAAGTCTAAAATATTTTATGACTGTTTTTTGTCAAGAATCCTAAAGATCCGTGCCTTATATTTCATGAAATGTGGTCTTCTGCAGCTAAAGTAGCTTGTTTCCTCTCTATTTTATTTTACTTATTTCATAGGTATCATCCCACCTTTATTCAATGTTCAAGGCAGTATACAGCACTGAAAAAGACCCATTACAAAATGTAAGAATAAAAACTATATTCTTGAAGACAAGCCACAATTAAGATCCGTATCTAAAACAATTGCTATCCATCAGAAGTTATCTATAAAGCTTTCTCTCCCCCCCCCCCCCATCATCTCTCAAAAAGGTAAAGTAGAGATAAACTGGATTAGATAAATCAGCCTTGTGGAAATTACACATAAATGATTTGGATAAAAAGAACAGAGCCAAAACTCTTTCCCCATCAAAAGAAAAAACAACCCTGTCTCAGTCTGTCAATAAGAAAACATGATATCTAACCTTTATAATAGAAGATGACTCACTTGGAGTTTACGTACTGGTGAAACATCTACTTACATAGGCTGCAATATTTCATTGATTATTTTGCTTCCACGCATGCACAGAAGCAAAAAAATCACCAAAATCTCTCTCTCGTGCACGTCCCCTTGAGAGATTTTGTGTCCTGCGCATGAAGCAAAAATACGGAAAAAAGATGGCGGTGCCCAAATTGCGCAATCTGGCAGCTGCTACCGGTGTGCCTGCCCCAGTGAGGGGCTACCAAAATTTTTACTACCACACTGTGGGCGTGGCTTATGCAAGATGCCCTGCATTTTCTTTCATCTTACAGTGCAAATTGGGTGCTCTGGGTGGAGCTCCATTTTTGCTACCCCACTGCGTTCCACCCCATTCGGGCAGCAGCCCACCCCTGGCCTTCCCCTACCATACCGGTAGGACCCACTACTAGCTGTAGGGGAGCAAACTAGAATAGCTACAGGAAGGAAAAGATGAAGAGAAGATACTTACCCGATGTTTATCAAAGTTTTCCTGAACCGCGAAGTTGCTCACTTGACAGTTCCGCTGAGCTTGACATCTGCTATCCAATAAGGCCAAGAACGTCACCAGCATCAACCGGGCAAGAGTTGGACTCCTACAAGACATCTTCCTCCTTTGTGCCTGCAACAAAAATCAAATACTCATCATCACATGCCGGGGGGGCAGGGGGGAGGAAGACTGCCCCGAATAACCTAAAGATGAAGAACAGACTCTTTTAGGCTTGTGGCAGATGAAACAGGAGGTCTTATGATGCCCCCTGAATAGGGCACTAGAATTCCTCTAAAAGGATCTTTCTGAATCAGTATTGGGGAGTATTAGTCAGGTCTTCTTCTATATAACATGGTCACCAGAGAATCAAATAATGAAAGAAGTTACTTGTCTGTGGAAGAGAAATGCAGATCCAGCAGCTAAGTTCTAAAGCAAACAGGAAGAAGACATGAGCTTTATAACCTTGGATGAGGCTGGTGGAGCAGTTTGTTTGTTTTTTTTTAACCTATGGAGTAGAATTGGGAGGGGGAGGCGTTAGATTAATTCCAGCTGTTGGCCAAACTCTCCTGACAAAGATCTTGCATAACTGTGCAGCAGGAGGCTGGGGAAGCAAACAGCAATGATCTTTGATCCCCAGCCACTGGCTAGGTAGGGAGGGTAGTAGAGCACATACTCTTCCCTGGATTCTGGACCAAAGGAGGTCTTTCCAGTTTATGTAACACCATCTGCCTAAAAGCCAAGTCAAGAAAGTAGGGTAAGCGCAGCAAATTCTGGCTATGGTTCAGAAGAGGGCTTGATGGCTGCAAGAACTGATGGCTGCTTGATGTCTCTGAGGACTGTTTTTGTTTTCCTGTGTGGTTAGGAACACTTTGTTAAGACAAAAAAAAAAGGATTCTTGTTCATTAAATGTTGTCGTTGATTCTTTGGGCCTCTCTGATATTTTTTTTTACAATGGAATTGTGATAGGAAAGAAGGATGACAATATAGTGGTTGGATCCCCCCCCCCCTTTATTGCAGAGGTCTTCAAGATTGGCAACTTTGAGAGTTGTGGACTCCAACTCTGAAAATTCATAGCTAGCTGGAGAATTCTGGGAGTTAAAGTCCACAAATCCTAAAGTTGCCAAGTTTGAAGACCTCTGCTCTATGGACCAGCCTGGTTAACTTGGTTTTAAAAGGGAGAAAAAGTGTCTTACATGTGAATGTGAAACAGAGCAGAAGATGGTTTTCCTGGGGATGAGCTGCCTTTCACATAAAGTATAGTTCTGAAGAACAATTGATTGTTTAAGACTCCATCTTCTCTGTGGTCAACATTTATTTATTTATTTATTGGATTTGTATGCCGCCCCTTTCCGTAGACTCGGGGTGGCTAACAACAGTAATAAAAACAGCATAAACAATCCAATATTAAAATAGTTTAAAATCCTTATTATAAAACCAAACATACATACAGACATATCATGCATTAAATTGTGAAGGCCTAGGGGGAAAGAGTATCTCAGTTCCCCCATGCCTGGCGGCAGAGGTATAAAGGCAATAAATGAAACAGTTGTATCAATAGAGATATTTACCAAAACAGCTAGAGAAACTGAAGTTGGCTATGACAACGCTGCCCTTTCCGCGACGCCATTTGCCGCCGCTGCAACCGGCGCGGCCACATCGCAGAGGCATGCAGAGCGCCCCTTCCCGAGGAGTCCTTCTCTGCACCCCGCCAACCGAGATTCAACAATCAGGCACAACAACCGCGAGACAACAAATTTTCCAGAGGCTTCAACCACAGAAACTACTCCACCGCTAACCGTGACTACTCACGAGGTAACGCACAAACTTACGTAAATTGCGCAAATACAAAAAAGGGGAGCAAAATTGTTATCTCCTTACATTTAAATGGCAAACCCTGTAATTTGGAATTAGACACAGGGTCAAAGTACTCTATTATGCCTTGGGACAAATTTAAAATGTACATGCCAAATTTTCTTAAATCTGATTTAATGCAATCAACTCTGGTTATAAGAGATTTTCAGGGAAATGTTATACCTGTATTGGGTAAAGTAGATGTGCCTGTTCAATTTAAGAAATGTAAATGTTCTCTTCCATTGGTTGTGGTTGAGGGAGCTAAACACTCCCTCCTTGGGTTAACATGGATGTCTCCTCTAGGCATTGAAATATCGGGAATTTGTAATATTAATGCTGATAATGATGTTCCTAACTTTGTTCAAGAGTTCCCTGAGGTTTTCAGCCCTACTTTGGGCACATATAATGGGCCGCCTATTTCTTTTTCTCTAGACCCAAAGGTTCCCCCTGTCAGACTTAAGCCTCGCAGGGTCCCTTTACCACTCCTCCCCAAATTGGACATCCAACTGGATAAACTTATAGCTCAAGGCATTCTAGTCCCGGTGGAACAAGGGCCATGGGAAACCCCTATAGTCACACCGCTTAAACCTGATGGCTCCTTAAGGGTCTGTGCAGATTACAAAGCAACCATAAACAAAGCCCTCCAACACCACCCATATCCAATTCCGGTAGTCCAACAGCTCCTGCACTCACTGGGGGAGGGAAGGGTCTTCTCTAAAATCGACCTCGCACAGGCATACCAACAGCTCCCGGTCGATGAGGCCACATCCCTGGCACAGACCATAGTTACTCACAGGGGTGCTTTCAGGTGCACCCGCTTACAATTTGGGGTCAGCATAGCCCCAGGCATTTTCCAAAGCCTAATGGAGCGGTTACTGGCAGGCATAAAAGGAACCACCCCATATTTTGATGATATACTTATCTCAGGGGACGACCAGTCACAATTAAATGACAGAATTAGAGAAGTATTGTCCAGGTTACAATCCAGGGGTTTGAGAGTAAAAGCAGACAAATGTGTATGGGGAGCCAAAAGCATCGAATTTCTGGGTTACAGAATAGACGGTGAGGGAATCCACCCCACAACAGAAAAATTAAAAGCCATAACAGAAGCACCCGAGCCAAATAATAAGACGGAACTCCAAGCATTCCTGGGCCTTCTTAATTTTTATTCTATCTTTCTAAAACAGAAGGCAACGGCAGCAGAACCGCTACACAGACTGCTGCAGAAGGGAATTCCCTGGACCTGGGGCACACCTGAGCGCGAAGCTTTTTGCAAAATAAAACAATTATTGACATCTAAAAGTGTAGTGGTTCAATACAGCTCAATTTTGCCCATAAGGCTTACATGTGACGCTTCGGCTTATGGGGTAGGCGGGGTATTAGCTCATATAATGCCCAACAAAACAGAAGCCCCAATCGCTTTTTTCTCCAGGACACTGTCCATGGCCGAAAGGAATTATAGCCAACTGGACAAAGAGGCATTGGCCCTAGTCTCCAGCGTGAAGAAATTTCACAACTACCTGTGTGGGAGGAGTTTTGAACTTATTACAGATCACAAACCCCTATTAGGTCTATTGGCTTCTAACAAACCAACTCCTCCTTTCATGTCCCCCAGATTGATTAGGTGGGCGCTATTTTTATCTGGATACCAATATGAGTTAAACCACAAAGGGGGAAAAGCAATTAACCATGCAGATGGCCTAAGCAGATGCCCCATGCCTGAATTAGTTAAAGACCCAACCCCGGCAGAAGACATATTGCTACTAGACTTTGAGGAAAATCCTCTGACCACAGCCAAAGAGGTAGCTGAACACACCAAAAAGGACCCAATATTGTTAAAAGTTATTAACTGTATTCAAAAGGGTTGGATAGGAGATCATGAGGAAGCAGGACTAACAGAATTTAAAGCAAAAAGGTTGGAATTGTCTTATATGAAGGGTTGTATTTTATGGGGTGACAGGGTAGTCATCCCTAACAGTTTATTTATTTATTTATTTATTTATTTATTACTTAGATTTGTATGCCGCCCCTCTCCGAAGACTCGGGGCGGCTCACAACATGTAAAAAACAAATCATAAGCAATCAGACAAATTTAAAATATTTAAATATTTAAAAAACCCCATATGCTAACAGTCACACACACAGACATACCATGCATAAATTAAACGTGCCCAGGGGGAGATGTTTCAGTTCCCCCATGCCTGACGGCAAAGGTGGGTTTTAAGGAGTTTACGGAAGGCAGGAAGAGTAGGGGCAGTTCTAATCTCC
Source organism: Erythrolamprus reginae (assembly GCF_031021105.1). Taxonomy (NCBI): domain Eukaryota; kingdom Metazoa; phylum Chordata; class Lepidosauria; order Squamata; family Dipsadidae; genus Erythrolamprus; species Erythrolamprus reginae. The sequence continues at coordinate 36,492,638 of NC_091954.1, read as the reverse complement.
GGGGGGAGTTGGTTCCAGAGGGCCGGGGCCGCCACAGAGTCTTTGTTTTTAATTTAAATTTAAATTGTTTTTAATTTAAAACAAAAAGTGCTATGTATGCTACATGAGGGCCACCCAGGTATTGTTAGAATGAAGGGCTTGGCCAGAGGACACTTGTGGTGGCCAGGCCTAGACTCAGACATCGAGCAATGGGTAGCAAACTGTGACCCTTGCCAGGAGTCACGTCCCAATCCCCCCAAAACAACACCAATTGAATGGGAGAAACCCACTGGGCCATGGTCACGCATACACATCGATTTTGCAGGCCCTATTGGATCCCAAAACTTTTTGATTGTAGTAGATGCTTTCTCCAGATGGGTAGAAATAATAGCCATGCAAAACATCACTACTTGTGCCACCATAAAGGCTTTGTATCACTTGTTTGCCACGCATGGGTGTCCAGACATCCTGGTTTCTGATAATGGGCCACAATTGACTGCCAGACAATTTGAATGCTTTCTCAGTAATTTGGGGGTCAGACACGCCCTCACATCTCCTTATTCGCCATGGGTTAATGGTCTGGCAGAACGTTATGTTCGGGTGGCCAAAGAGGCACTGCGCAGGGCAGGCCCAGGGGAAGTACAACACAATTTGGATAAATTCCTATTAATGCAACATATCACCCCAAATTCCATCACTAATAAAAGCCCTGCAGAAATTCTATTGGGTCGAAAAATAAGGTCCCCTCTGGACAGGTTGCACCCCCATTATTGTACAACAAATTATAATGATGTAACAGGTAGAATACCTGAAAGAAGTATGTACCTAGGGCAAAATGTATTTGCTAAAAATTTTGATGGGGGTTTAAACTGGCTCAAAGGAAAAATACTCCAGCAAACAGCTCCTAAAACATATTTTGTTCTACTAGAGGATGGCCGCACATGGAAGCGGCACATAGATCACTTGCGGGGGCGTTTAACACCTGACAATGATCAAACCGCTAACCAACATTCTTCCCCCCAAGCAGACTCTCACACAGAGCCTGAACTTTTTGATTGTTTAATGGACTCACCACGGCCAGGATTCTCCAACAACGACTCCGAGCCGTCCTCCTCGTCAGGAACCGGTGCAACGCCATCAAATCCTCAGCCGCAGGCCGGAGCCCCAACTCGGGCCCAGCCGCGGACAAGAGACTGCAACGAGCCATCCTCCTCCGTTGAGTTCACAGACGCAAATGATCTGCGCAGGTCTGAGCGACTTTCACGCAGGCCAAGCAGACTGGAGGATTACATCACATGGCTCACTGATTGACAGTTGCGCTCAACCAATGAGGGAGGGGTGTTAAGTCTATAAAAAAGAAATTCTGTAAAATACTGTCTCTGTAAATTTTAAAATGTGAATAAATCAAGGTCGCGTCTGATTGGTTAAGACGCACGGCCGTTTCTTTTAGGCGCGAGCCTTTAAAGTATAAATAGAGCTGCTTTTGACACTGACAGCTCAGACGCGTTTCCTGGCTGAAGTCACTTGTTCGAGCTGAATAAACGGAACCGTCTGTACCATTCCTGACTGGTCTGATTCATTTCAGCTATGGCACTACTTAAGACAATTTTTTTAATGTTCAAAATATTTTACATACAATAATTCAGTAATTCCTCAAGGAAATCCCAAAGTCAGGACACTTCCGTATTTGTTTTTAATTATCAGATTTATTTGCCACCCATCTTGTATTTCAAAGCGAGCAGCTAGAGATTTCATCCCCAAATCCTTCCTAGCCATTCTATAGACATCCATAGTGGTAGGCTACTAGACAGAATGCCTAATCCGGCTTGCTTCTGCGGCTCTGGAGGTCCCATGAGTTTTGGCAGAGTTATGCTGCTGCACCCATGCAGATAGCGAAATCGTGCATGGAGATGCAGGCCTGCTTGTCTTCCGTTGAGGTTTTTTATTTCCGCGTATGTGCGGAAGCAAAAAACTTAGCCGGAACATGGGTGCACCACTGGACATCCATGGTGAGTAGATGGGAAAGTGGGGCAGGAAAGTAACTCATGCATATAGAATTTTTATTGGTCAAGTGTGATTGGACACACAAGGAACCTGTCTTGGCGCAGATGCTCTCAGCATACATAAAAGAAAAAGATACATTTGTCAAGAATCATGTGGTACAACACTTCATGATTGTCATGGGGGTCAAATAAGCAATCAATATTAATAAAAATCTTATTACGAGTCAGAATTGTGATAGCAAGATGTCACTGACATGTATTATATTTAGATAGTCCTCGACTTACTGCCACAACTGAGCCCCAAAATTCTGTTACTAAGTGAGACAATTGTTAAGTGAATTTTGACCCATTTTACGACCTTTCCTGCCACAGTTGTTAAGTGAGTCACTGAAGTTGTTAAGTTAGCAATGTGGTTGTTAAGTGAATCTGACTTTCCCATTGAATTTGCTTGTCAGAAGGTCGTGAAAGGTGATCACATGACCCGGGACACTAAAACCATCATTAATATGAGTCAGTTGCCAAGCGTCTGTATTTTGATCACATGACCATGGGGATGCTGCAACTGTTGTAAATGTGAAAAATAGTCATAAGTGATATTTTTTCAGTGCCGTTTTAACTTTGCTCACTAAATTAGTTGTTGTAAGTCAAGGACTACCTATAATTCACACTGAACAATGATATCATGATGCATTAGACCAGCATGCTGGAAACGGGGGATTCTGGGAATTGAAATCCACCCATCTTCAAGATCCGAAGATTGAGAATCATTGGATTAGACATTACTACAAATTCTAGCAAAAAGCCTAGGGTAGGCACGTGGAGATAAATAATGGCTTTTAATCAACAACTGGTACAAGCAGCGATAACCAACAGAACTCTCGACAACAGCTCTTATACTGAGGTATAATAACCAATGAGCTTTTAGAGAACCCCCACCTCTGCACAAACCAATAAGCAATCAGTGGGGACACAACACACAGCATGTATACCACGCTGGGTTGATCCTGATTCAGAATGGTTTTTAGAACCAGTAGCACTGGTGGTGAGAAGCTCCGCCCACCTGCCCAGGTTGCTTCTGTGCGTGCATAGAAGTGTCACACATGTGAGCACGCTTGTGAACTGGTGGCAAAATATTTTATAACCCACCACTGATATATACTATAATGTCTGAAGGTTGCTAAAGTCTGCACTACTATTAATCTTCTCATTGTTCCCATCACCCATCTCCTCCCACCAATGACTGTATGACTGTAACTTTATCTTTTCCTTTATGTACGCTGAGAGCATATGCGCCAAGACAAATTCCTTGTGTGTCCAATCACACTTGGTCAATAAAGAATACTATTCTGTTCTGTTCTGTTCTGTCCTGTCCTGTCCTGTCCTGTCCTGTCCTGTCCTATCCTATCCTATCCTATTCTATTCTGTATTTGTACCTGAGCAACAAGTATAATATATTGCTAAGAAGCCAAGAGCAGAACACACACACTCACACAAGGCAGTTTTTGCCCATACCTCTTCCTATGGCAGCTCAAATGTTGAGGTCAGTGTGAAGGGCTTACTGAAGGACAAATGAAGTCTCTCTTGTGAACAAAACAACAATCATTGCCCCTGATTGTGTATGGATCTTTCCTAATCCAATACGCTGAGGTTATCTCCAGTCATCTGAGAGGTTACCCAGCAGCAGCCCTTAGAATTGTGAGGCTGAACCCATGCCACATGTTCCACAAGTGGCATGCAGAACCATATCGGTGGGCATGTGAGTGTAGATCCGGTGCACATGCATGTACCAGCCAGCTGATTTTCAGGCCTTCTGGGCCCACTGGGAGTTGGGAAACAGCCTGTTTCCAGCCTCCAGAGGGGGTGGGGAAGGCCCGTTTTGTTGCTCTCCCCAAACTCCAGAGCTATTCTAGGAGCCTGGGGAGGGTGAAAATGGCCTTCCCCATCTTCCCAGAGGTCTTCTGGAGGCTGTAAATGTTCCATTTGCCGACTTCCAGTTGAACCGGAAGTTCTTTTTCCCCCCACTCTCCCCAGGTTTCAGAGCCTTTCTAGGAGCCTGAGGAGTGTGAAAATGGCTTCCCCACCCCAGAGAAATGGGTCATCTCTGGCCTCTGGAGGGCTTCTGGAGATGTGGGGAAGGCTGTTTTCACCATCCCCAGGCTCCTAGAAAGACTCTGAAGCTTGTGGAGAGGGAAAAATGGGTGTGCCATCATGTGCTGGGGGGGGGGGGGTCATCCGTGCATTCATGGTGGGGCCATAGGGAATTATGATTGTGGGCATGCCTGCACGTAGCCCCCCCCCTTTGGCAAGTAAATTAAAAAAGGTTTGCCATCACTGCCTTAGAACATACAATAACACATTATAACACCACCACCACCACCACCATGTGTTTACAATGGATTATATAATTGCGTGTGGAATATATGGATTGAGATGAATGCCATGTTACCAGCTCTTGATATGCCATGCTTCCAAGATGGCATCCATTGCTGTGGAGGTGCAATTAGAATATTGCTTTGGGTTTTAGTCAACAGACACAAGAAGGATATTAAAAGGTGTGTCATAGAAGGTGGTCAAGGCAATCAGCAAATCAAAGTCTTTAGAATTTACCAGACACCCCCTTCCCTGTCTTGTTGATAGGTTTCTTTCGTTATTATATAAAATGACCTTTTTTCCTTCCTTTTCAAACAATTGGCATTTCCTCAAAGTCAATATTTATCCTGAAGTTTCAACATGTCTCTAATCATTTCAAAGATCCTGTTACATATTCTTTAAAGAGGTAGCCTCAGCTGAACAAGGCAGAACAAGCTGAAACCAGATGAGGCTCCATATTTGGATGGAATGACAATTCTAGCGATAATGGTGGAAAGGTGTTGCAAACAAAAATATCCAGATTATATTGTTAATCAATTCTTTCCTCTTTCTTTCATTAAAAATCCTAAACCCTGGACCTGGACAGGAAACATATATTTCAATGTTTTTAGTAAAATAAAATAACTTTAAAGAACAGCATCAGAATCAAGAGAAAAGCCCATTTAATTTCTTGAGAAACCTATCAGAAATCTTTATAATTGACTTATTTGACATGCAATGCCATGATTTGTTTTAGCCATGGTTTTTCAAGCAAGCCATTATGTCTTCATGCACTCATCACATTAAGCCATTTTAGCTATTATGGAATGTTTTCAGGGCTTGTGTTCAAACAGCATGTTCACTCAACATGAAGCAAATCATATTAAGGTCAGCACTAATTGAACCATTAGTTTTCAAATGAAGTGAAGGGCCATATATAAAGTCCAAAGCTATTTTTTTTCCTACAGGAGAAAACTTCTTACAGAAGCAACTTGACTTCTGATATGCAGGATTTTATACAGATATCCCGTTGTTAACAATCACTTAATTCAAAATTATGACAGCAGTGAACTAGTCATCCTTATTATTGGTTCTTGAAGTTCCATCTATCTTAGCACACTGTCACATGATCCCAGTTATCACAATTAAGCAAGGACTATATATTATGGTTATAGTCATTTTAAAAAGTGACTTAACTATGTGTTTAACTAAGGAAATCTTCTTGCTGCTTTATAAAAACACCTATATTTGGAATATGACATCGCACCACAATTCCAATGAAACTAAGGAGTTTATTCCACAATTTCAAATTTTCCTACCTAAATATCACTATCTGCCAAAAACTGACAGTCACTACAAATTTTATCGGAAATAAAATTACATTTGAAGTTGATTTAGTTTGAGCATTTAAATGGTAATCAAAGATCCTTTTTCAGTGCTCTGGTTTGATACCATTCATTTTTTAAAAGGAAGCTGGGTCTTTTCTCCATTCAAAATATAAACATTCATACAGCTTAAATGCAAAAGGAAACTTAAGAAGCTTTTCCTTTTCAAACTTGGATGCTAAAAAAGCAGTGAATAAAATATCCAGATCTTCTTGGTTGATTAACTTAACCTGAAATATCTTGTCAAAGGTTGCACTGATAACATGACAAAACTAGGGTTCTTTTTGTCTTTCCTTTATAAAAAAAATTAGCCATGGGGATAAGTAGGAGAATGAGTTGCTATCACTATGGTTACAGTATTTAAAGGTAAATACTGGATGAGCAAGTAGAACCTCATAAATACCTTTGGCATTTCCCTGGCACTTGAAGCTATTTAAATAATCACTTGCTCATCTTTTATCCTTCTTAGACTATCCACGTACTACAGAAGCTCAGGATTGAGGCATCACTAAGAATGATTCCATAAATAGTTGCATTTGCTATAGTAACCACAAATATCAAAGGCAAAAAGGCAACATGTGTATTAAAATAACAAACGCTGGCTATGCCAAAATTCCCTGAAAATCAGAACAACATCTATCTAGTTCATCACTGCTTTAAAATTCAAATTTACCATAAAGAAGGTGGTGGTTGGTGGTGGGGAATATGCCAAAATGTCTCACCTGAAAATATAATCAAACACATAAATCTCCATCTTCTCCTTAAGAATGATCTGCTTTTATTATTTTTTTAATATAAGAAATTTATCAAGGGATAAAGGGACCTGGGCACATTGGAAGATGACTATTTTGGCAATTATGCTTTTAGGACTATTTGAAATTAACTGAATAAACAGACCCGGAAAAAAGAGAATGTTAATAAACATAATAAAATCTTCACTACTGATGTTCACTCAATCTTGTTATTTATTTTCCTTGCTGCAATTGATGGATAAATCACTTTTTCTTCTAACAGATTGCATAGACTTCTTTTGTTATTTTGGGTGGTTTTCATTTTGCTGAAAAGTGTCCTAATTATCTTGGGCAAAAGGCTGCTTTAAAGAAAGAAACAAATATTTGAAATTGATCTTATTCTAAATTCTAAGAGACTTAGATCTCCGTAAACATGCATAACTCTTAAGGCTTTTTTCCACTGTGGCCTTAAGCAGCTTTTGATTGCCTTGCGTAAATGGGCTGGAAATGAAGTCAGCTTAAGAAATCTCTTTCCAGGGTTCAGCCCTTTCCTGTGCTTCGGCCCTTGGGGATAGCCTGGGATTCTGTCTTTACTCCTCCCAGTGTTCTGGGCAGGCAATGACCAATTCCGCTTCTTTTCATGTATGGGTCTTTGAGGACATGTGGCTTTCATTGATAAGCCTTTACGTCAGACCTCCTCTGTTGACGCTGCCTTCTCCTTGGCACTTCCCCTGTGATGTGTCTCATCGGTGGCATGGTCTAAGCCACAACAAAACCAAGCATGTTTTACTGTAGTCTTCTTCCTGTCCCATGTGTTAGAAAGTGAAAATCAACAGAACTCTTAGCCAATTCCACCTGATTTTAAAACTGCATTTCATTAAACTTGATGTTACAGTGAAAATTGAAGTGAAATGAAATTTCAGTGAACTTGTTAAACCCCCCGCCCCAAAAAGGAACTCAATCTGGGATTATTATTATTATTATTATTATTATTATTATTATTATTATTATTATTATTTTAAGACTAATGTTTCACCAATCCAACAGTCCAATTTCTTTCTTCTTGGTCTTTTGGTTGCTTTTCTAACAAGATTTCCTGATAGAACAATTAATCAGTGGAACAGCTTGCCTCCAGAAGTTGTGAGTGCTCAAACACTGGAAGTTTTTAAGAAGATGTTGGATAACCATTTGTCTGAAGTAGTGTAGGTTTTCCTGCCTAAGCAGGGGGGGTTGGACTACAAGACCTCCAAGGTCCCTTCCAATTCTATTATTAACATTGTTGTTGTTGTTGTTGTTGTTGTTGTTATTCATAAATGATTACCAAAGGAAACAGAAACAAGAGAAAGAAAGAAAAAGAGCTGAATGGTGCATATCTAGCCACTTCGTTTAGTTTGTTTTCTCTGTGAAAGAATTACAAACACTGAAGGGTCACTGTTTTCATAGTCTATTGTAAAAACAAAGGAGAAAAGAGGGATTCGCTGGTCAAAGTTCCTTCAGACAAAAAACTGGCAACGTTTCGACGAGGTCCCACTTGTCATCTTCAGGCTGGTACTTTTGGCCTTGTGCTAGGGTGAACATGTATATGTTTTCATAGATTTTGATGGGTATATGCATTTAGATTGTTGTGAGTTTGGTTTTTTTCCCATGTAAAATTTTGAGTGTCTTTGCGAAATCACATTCGCCATCTTCAGGCTGAAGTTATTGGCTTCTGCTGCTCTGAGTATACCTTTCGTCTCATCACCTAGCCATACCCTTACCAGGGAAGAGTTATATGTTTTTTCCCCTTTTCTGTAGAATCACCCTGGTATTCGTAAACATGGGAGAGAGCACACTGCTTCCTTTCTGCCTTTAGGCCCTTCCAGTGGCCATATCCAAGACAGTTAATTTTTTATAGCCAACAAACTATATTCTCTGTGTAACATATTTTTGATGAAAATGAAAAAGAAGGGAGGCTAGTATAGATCTATTTCAAGCTTATTTTGCTCTCATCAGCTAGCCAGACCTTTACTGGAATTTTAACCTGGGGCCTATACATTTATATATATGTATGTATATATCCTGCAGCTTTGTTGCCAAAGTTTTTTTTAATGATTTGTTTCCTTCCCAGGGTTGAGAGAGAGTGACTGGCACAAGGACCTCTAGATGGCTTCATGTCCAAGGTGAAACCAGAACTCATGACCTCTCACCTTGTAGTCTGATGCCCCTAACCATTGGACAACCTGGCTCTCTTATTTGGTATACATTGCGTCCTTAGCGGAATGAAGGACTACACTCGTGGGTGAGTAACGGCTCTTTTATTACAACAAGTAACGGTTTCAGAATTCAGCATAAAGACAACATGGCCTTGCCCAGCAGCTATATATATGCCGGGCTGCCGACCAATCACCTTATAGTATTTTCCTGCCCAAGGAATATGGGGCGGGTACATTGCCTAACTGTCCTCTGGACACAACACCCCTTCCCACCTGGTTGGTGCACACAAAATCCTCTAAGTAAGCGGGACGCTTGTGTGTCCTTGCTGAACGGCGGGGTTTGGCCCCTGATGGGGGCAAGGATGATTCTGTTTCTGTAGACAATGGTTGTGGTTGATCTTACGTGTGAATTTCCTGGTGTAATGGTTGCGGTATTGGTCTTTGATATTGATTGTTATATTGGATAAGGACTGCGTCAGATGACAGCAAGTCCTTGACTGCCTTAAATGAAGCCTGTTCTACGTCTCCCCAAACCCATAGTCTGTCGTTTCCCAATAGTCTATACAAGGGTTCAGCTATGGTTGCTTTGTGTGGTAAAAAGGTGTTGTAAAAGTTGAGGAGGCCTAAAAAAGCCTGTAATTCAGACTTGTTCACAGGTGCAGGTGCCTGTTTGATAGCTGATATCTTAGCCTGTGTTGGGTGAATGCCGGCAGCGTCTATGGTGTAACCTAAAAAATCAACACGGGGAACTCCTATGTGGCACTTGCTACGTTTTAAGCGAAGGCCTGCCTTTTGAAAACGGGATAGGACACCCCTAACACGTGCGAGTAATTGTTGTTGTGAGGTGGCTGATATAAAAATGTCATCAAAGTATGGCGTTACGCCAGGTAGTCCGTATAACAGCCTCTCGATGATGTTCTGAAACAGGCCAGGAGCCACACTTATGCCAAACTGGAGGCGGCGACAACGGAAAGCTCCTCGGTGGGTGACCAGAGTTTGAGCCTCCGCAGTGGCATCATCCACCGGGAGTTGTTGGTACGCTTGCGCCATATCCAACTTGGCAAAAATTGACCCCTGGCCGAGGGAATGTAGCAAATGCTGTACCACCGGTACTGGATAGGGGTTGGAGCTTAGGGCGTGATTGAGTATCGCCTTATAGTCTCCACAAAGGCGAAGAGACCCGTCGGGTTTGACAGGAATTACCAGCGGAGTTTCCCATTTGGAATAATCAGTGGCCTCTAGAACCCCCTGCTGAATGAGTTTGTCCAACTCTGCGTCCACTTTTTTCCTGAGTGCAAAAGGAACTAGTCTGGGTTTTAGTCTAATGGGGGCCACTTTGGGGTCTAGGTTAAGGGATATTGGTGTTCCCACATAACAACCCAAAGTGTTGCTAAATACATCAGAAAACTCATCAAATATACAAGAATATACCGTATTTTTCGCTCTATAAGACGCACCTGCTGATAAGACGCACCTAGTTTTTAGAGGAGGAAAATAGAAAAAAAATATTTTGAGCCAAAAAGTAGGCTAAAATATTTATTACAATAACACTGCCCTAGGGGAATTGGGAAAATATACAAACAAGCCCCCCTCTCTCTTTCTTTCTATCTCTCCCTCTTTCTCTCTACCTTTCTTTCTCTTTCTCTCTCTCCCTTTCTCTGTCCCTCTCTTTCTTTCTCTCTGTCCCTCTCTTTCCTTCTCTCTGTCCCTCTCTTTCTTTCTCTCTGTCCCTCTCTTTCTTTCTCTCTGTCCCTCTCTTTCCTTCTCTCTGTCCCTCTCTTTCTTTCTCTCTGTCCCTCTTTCTTTCTCTCTGTCCCTCTCTTTCTTTCTCTCTGTCCCTCTTTCTTTCTCTCTCTTATCTCTCCTTCTCTCACTCACTCTCTTTGTATCTCTCTCTTTCTCTCTCTCCTTCTCTATCTCTCCCTCTTTCTCTCTCCCCCTTTCTATCTCTCCTCTCCCTTTCTCTGTCCCTCTATTTCTTTCTCTCTGTTCTTCTCTTTCTTTCTCTCTGTCCCTCTTTCTTTCTCTCTGTCCCTCTCTTTCTTTCTCTCTGTCCCTCTTTCTTTCTCTCTCTTATCTCTCCTTCTCTCACTCACTCTCTTTGTATCTCTCTCTTTCTCTCTCTCCTTCTCTATCTCTCCCCCTTTCTATCTCTCCTCTTCCTTTCTCTCTCTTTCTCTCTCCCTTATTTTTTCTGTTTTTCTGCTGTGGGCGGTTTAGGGCCCCTCAAACCCCGACGACCTCGCCCCCGGATCCTGGCCGGGACAGGGCAGCTTCCTCTGACAGGCGCCACGCGGGGCCGAGGGGGCTCAGCAGGAGGCGCAGCGGCGGGCGGAGAGAGGGAGGGGGGGCAGCGGCGTCCCTCCTGGCCTTGGCGGGCCGCCCAATCCTCCCCACCTCCTGCAAACGCGGCGGGCAGCGGGGGGAGAGCGAGGAGCCGGCTCCGGCGGGCGCGGGGCTTGGCTGGCTGGCGGGGGGAGCGCCGCTGGTGGTGCGAAGGGAGATTCTCCTCCAGGAGGGAGGGGGCCAGGCAGCAGCTAGCCATCCGAGTTCGCAGCCAAACTTTGCACAGGCGGCGGCCGGCTGCGAGCGACTGGCTGGGTTTTGTGTCTTCGAGACCTCCCTGCCTCCTGAAGCGATTCCCGTAGCCTTCCCAAAGGCTCGGAACCGCCAACGCTCCTCCGGTGCTGCTCCGCCTCCTAAACCTGCAGGGTGGAGGCGTCCCCCGGCCCAGCACTTCCCGAGGCCGAAAGGTGCGGCTCTCTTCGGGGTTGGGAAGAGGAGAGGTGGCGACAGAGGCGGCGGTCTCCAGATGAGTATATCGCCGCCCCCCCCCTCTGCTCCAGCGCCTCCCCCCCCCTCCCTGCCTGCATCTTCGCTCCATAAGACGTGGCTAATTTTTCATCCTACTTTGGGAGGAAAAAAACTGCGTCTTATGGAGCGAAAAATACGGTACATCAGGGGTCACTGAGTGAATTCCCGAGACAGACAACCCTAGTTTGGTAAACCAGTCCTGCCCCAACAGAGATGGTAGGGGATTAGCTACAATTATTAATGGAAGAATTCCAGAATATGCCCCTTTTTTAACATGAAATTTCCCCTCCCCCTTGGTTGGAATTAGGTTTCCCTGATAGTCCCTCAGTTTTACACTTGTTGGGCCCAATTTGGCTTGGGACGGGTCTGCAACAAGCTGCGAAAATGTGTCCCAGGAAACCAAACTTCTGGCAGACCCGGTATCTACCTCCATTTCTAAGGGTGACCCTTCAATAGTTACAACCAAAGAAATTTTTTTGGTCCCACCTCCAGCTGCTAAAAATACTTCTTCTTCCCCATCAAATAGCTCTCGATCAGGTTTTGTGGCGAAGCAGTCGCCACGGCGTTCTGGCAGGCGTTGGTTTGTGTTGCGTGACGGTGTAGCACAGTTGGCCGGTTGGTTGGGAGTCGAACGGCAGACTCTTGCTAGGTGACCCGCTCGTCCGCAGCTGTAACAGGTTGCCGTGCGAAATTGGCAGGAAGAGCGAGGGTGTGGATCTCTGCAGCTAGGGCACGGTGGGTAAGATGGCCGTGGTGTCGGTGTGGTCCTCTGGTTGGTTCCATGGTTTGGTGTGCGACGGCGGTTGGTGGTGGTACGAAGTCAAGCGACTGTTTCACCTTGGTTGGTGTTGTCAGTAGAAGAGCAGGTTGTCGCATGAATGCTCGGTTGTGGAGGAGATTTCACCGTTTCCGGAATACGGCGTTGGATGTCAGCGGACGAGTGAAAAGACGTCTCCGCGGCACAGGCATCATCAATGGCTATGGCTAGGGTGAGTTTGGAGTGGGCTAGGAGGTGGCGCTGCACCTGAAGGTCTCGCACCCCGCAAACCAGCTGTTCCAACAGGGAACGTTCCAGATTTTCGAAATCACAGTCCCGCGCTGCATCCTGCAGGGCAGCCACATATTGAGTGATTGACTCCCCCTCTGCCTGGATGCGACAGCGGAAATGAAAATGGCATGAAATGAAGGATGGAGCAGGAGCATAATGTTTTTTAAGTTTGTCCATCAACTCGTCCCATGGAACCTCATAGACCACCTGTGGTGCTACAAGTGCACGTGCCATGCGGAACATGGTTTTGCCACAGGCATTCAAAAAGCATGCCGTACGGCGGGCTTCTGACAGTTCAGTAAGATCTTGCGCTTTGAGGTAGCATTCAAAACGGTCGAGGAAACTTTCCCAGGTGTCGTTACCGGGGTCAAATGGATCGAAAGAAGCAGGAAATGCACCGTGGCTCGCCATAGTGGTGATGAAGGTCTTTGGTTGGTACAATTAAGGCCTGGTGGTTGTTTGGCTGTCAGAGATTCCTGTGGCCGCCCAGCAGGTGGACTCGGTGGTGGTGGTGTTATTTATTATTTAACTATTTTTCTTTTTTTTTTCTTTTTACTGGCCCGCCACCCGGTGCCGCTTTGGCAGCGTGGGCGGCTGGCTTCGGTGGCCGTGGAGCAGCTGAGCCCAGCGGCAGCACAGCAGCAGTAGCGTGAGGGGATTTCCCTCCGGCGGCAATGTGAGCGGCTCAAGGAATTTCTTCGGCCGCCAGCAGCACGGGCGGAAAGAGGTAGTGTGGAGCCCTGTGGCGTGGCGGTAACGTGGGCAGCCCGATTTCTTTGGCCGCCGAACAGCTGAGCTCGGCGGCAGTGCGGTAGCAGCACGGGCGGTTAAGCGAGGCTTCCTTTGGCCGCCGAGGAGCCCGGCGGCGCAGCGGTAGCGTGGGCGGCCCGACGGGCAAGGATTCTTCGGCCGCCAAGCAGCTGAGAGGCTCGGGGCGAAAACAGGGGGATTCCCTAGGCTACCGAGCCATTGGTGAGCTTGGGGGCCAGTGCGGCAACAACGTGGGTGTTGGGAAAGATCGGGGTTTTTCCCTCGGTTATTGCCTGGCTCGGTGTGGTGCCGTAAAAAGATGGCTGAGGGAAATCCCTGGTTACCTTTTCTCTGGTGTCCGTTTCCTCGTCGCCAAATGTTACGTCCTTAGCGGAATGAAGGACTGCACTCGTGGGTGAGTAACGGCTCTTTTATTACAACAAGTAACGGTTTCAGAATTCAGCATAAAGACAACATGGCCTTGCCTGGCAGCTATATATATGCCGGGCTGCCAACCAATCACCTTATAGTATTTTCCTGCCCAAGGAATATGGGGCGGGTACATTGCCTAACTGTCCTCTGGACACAACAGTATAGGAATTCCATGCTAGGTTTTTTAGCCTTACATACTTTCTTCCATGGAGAATGCAGCATCGATGCTTGAAGAGCATCCTAGCTCGCTTTGTGTATCCAAGATCGATGAATCGTTTATATTGAAAAGAGTCAGTCTGTGTGAATGCAGATCTCCAAGAAGCAAAAGATTGTCTATGCAAACCCTCAGTGGGAAAATTAATAGCAAGAAGGAGCAAGCAAAAGCAAGTGAAAATATACACACACAGCCTTATAAGTATCTTTTCTATACTGTGCATGATGTAGCAATGGATAGATTGGTTTATCATGCTAAACAATCTGATTTAGAATAGGCAAGTTAAGAGCGCTGAAGGATTTAGTGTCCTGACATCTCTTTAATTAGCAGTCACTGGATCCTTCACTTAAGAAGACATAAGCTACTGGACTGCTGTCATACTTCAAGGATTTTAGAAGGTTGGAAAGCCCACAGAACAAATCTATAGTTGCTGAAGATACAATGAACAACATATCCTTTTCCCATTAGAAGAAAAATCCGACTTTTGTTGGGTTTTAGGTGGGGATGCAAGAGTAAAATAACAACAGCAGCAGCAGCAATAACAACAACAACAACAATAACAACAACAAGCTGCCAAAGAGAAGTCAAACAGAATGGGTGAAATCAATAAAGAAGATGTTGAAAAATATTTGGACAACAACCCGCAATTTGCCAAGGAGTTTTATGATAAAAGACTTCGCCCAGAAGCATTAACGAACCTCTTCAGAGTCAACACTGAGAATTTGAAGGACGGCATCTCCTTCCAAGAGATGACCAAGGTAGAAGAATGTGAGATACTTTTGGAATTGATTTACGAAATCCAGGACGACGAAGCTGGTTTGGAAAAGATCTCACATAAAGTCCTGCAAAGGTTGGCACAGTTAATAGCAGCCGACAAGTGCAGCATGTTTGCCTGCCGTTCCCGCAATGGTACCCCAGAGTTAGCTAGCAGACTCTTTGATGTCACCCCTACATCCAGTTATGACGACAATTTGGTGGCTCCTGAAAAAGAAGTTGTTTTTCCTCTGGACATGGGGATAGTAGGTTGGACGGCTCATACTAAGAAATCATTTAATGTTCCAGATGTAAAAAAGGTGAGTAGAAGTTTCTTCTGAGTTTGGAGAATTGATAAAGTCCATTTTATGTTCTGGAGTTGTGTAAAAATACTTTTTACAAAAACATTGGGTACTATAGAGCAGTGTTTCCCAACCTTGGCAACTTGAAGGTATCTGGACTTCAACTCCCAGAAGTCCCCAGCCAGCATTTGCTGGCTGGGGAATTCTGGGAGTTGAAGTCCAAATATCTTCAAGTTGCCAAGGTTGGGAAACACTGCTATAGAGCTCTAGAGACTTCCTTAAATGTGCCAAGTCTCTGAAATGGCTGGCAGACGTAAATATTTTTTTCAAATAGGAAACTATTTAACAATTCATATTCTTCAGCATCTTAAATGAGATGGTTTTAGAGCACTATTTAAACTATAGACAGAATAAGGAAGGTCTGTTATTTCTCAAGCAAATCCTTGTCTGAGATAATTGACATCTAAGCTTCTACCTAATGTCCTTCCTGATTTCAAACTGGATTGAAATTAGTCTTATTTATTTAATAACACAAAGGTAGTGGTTTCTGTATAATTTGAGACCATCGCCCTATTTTAGTTTGAGGGAATTCCCTATATCATGAATATTAGAAGTACCGTGCTAAGTCCAGTGAGGTAAGATTGTTCTTGATCTCCTTGGTTTATTCTCCTGTAATCTACTTTATGAATTAAAAGGATTATCTACCAAGCTCCCTTGTTGATAGCAACGGGGAATGCATCAAAGACCACTTGATATTTCCCAGGTAGCACCTGGGTTGACTTTTGTGCTGCAAAGAGATGTTTGACTAAAACAAACCACCACGGGCCAATTCAAGTCTGTGACCATAATAAAGATTGATTGAATCACAATAGGCTTGTGGCTCAATTAATCTAATTCTTGGCTGTGTGGTTATGTTCTCCTGCAATTATTTCCAAATCGGGGCATAATCCATTAAAAATTTTCTCTTGGGGAAACAGATCGAAATAAATAGGAAGGATAGCATTAAACAAAGCTCTAGAATATGATCTGCTTTCTGGGAATCACCCTGAATTGCAGCCAAAATGAATCCAGCAGTTCTGATTTTCATACTAAGTCTCCAATAAATTTGGAAGAAATTTATTGTAGAATTTTAAAGCCTAAAATCTATCCCTTCCCTTCCTTTCCTTTTCCTTGCTTTTCCTTTTCCTTTTCTTTTTCATTCCCTTCTTCATCCTGCTCTTGCCCCTGCCCTTTCTTTCCCTTCTTGTGGATGCAATTCATGCCGCTTATGAACTCATAATCAATCTGAGCCTTTTAGTCAGGGATACCTAAAACTAAACATCAAATTTATTGATCTGTCAATTTGATGCAGCCTGTTTTTTTTACCTCCCCACTCTCTGTATTAAAAAGCAGTTATGTGTAATTTTTCATTGATACAGGGATATTTTTCTATGCTGTTTTTATATCCTCTAATTTAAAGAAAACCACTTTAGGAACATTTCCTATGACTTTTGATTGCATTTTACAGATTCTTCTGCAGAAAGTGTGTCTCTTTTGAGCTAGGATGTGAAGAGCTGGATTGTTTGATTCTAAAGAGAGTAAAAAAGAGGAGTTAACTAACTAATGTAATTATAAATGCTATAGTACCAACCTTGTCTGCATATCCAATTTCCAATACAGATTTTGAATGTAATTTTTCAGACATTTTTAAATTCAATATTAGCACCCGGGTACTGACCTTCTGATATCATCCCTTCCTGCTGATATAATCCTACACTTCTGAACTGTTTCACTATTACGATTTTGTTATAATTTTGATACCACCACTATTAATACCAATAATGTCCTATTTAATTATTCAGTCAAAACTCCCCTGCCATGCATTTACACAAGGGAATTATGAAAATATAGGGTCTTAATTAACATCATCATTGGAAATAAATTTTATGAAGAACAGTTGCAGGAACTGGATATGTCTGGTTTAATGAAAAGAAGGACTACGGGCAACATGATAACAGTGTTCCAATATCTTAGGGGTTGCCACAAAGAAGAGGGAGTCAAGCTATTCTCCAAAGTACCTGAGGGTAGAACAAGAAGCAACGAGTGGAAACTAATCAAGGAGAGAAGCAACTTAGAACTAAGCAGAAATTTCCTGACAGAACAATTAATCAGTGGAAGAGCTTGCCTCCAGAAGTTGTAAATGCTCCAACATGGGAGGTTTTAAAGAAAATGTTGGATAACCATTTGTCTGAAGTGCTTAAGCAGGGGGGTTGGACTAGAACAGTGTTTCCCAACCTTGGCAATTTGAAGATATCTGGACTTCAACGCAAATGCTGGCTGGGGAATTCTGGGAGTTGAAGTCCAGACATCTTCAAGTTGCCAAGGTTGGGAAACACTGGACTAGAAAACCTCCAAGGTCACTTCCAACTCTGTTATTCTCTTCTACAATCTCTGATTACATAATATCTGTAGGTGGTATGTGTCTTCCTCAGTCTTGGGCCTGGAAGTTTGAGACTTCTGCACAATATCTTAGCTGTTTTTAGCACTGAAGTCTGGACACAGAGCTCTGATGTTGTTTCTGTGATTTGTTGGGAGAGAATCTCCTAGTTTAGGAGTTACAGCCCCAAATGCTCCTATCACCACTGGGACACTTTGGTTTTTACTTTCCACATCCTCTTTAGTGCTTCTTTCAGGCCATGTTACTTCTCCAGTTGCTCATACTCCTTCTTCCTGATGTTGTTGTCATCAAATACTTCTGTCATCACTTCTCCCCCCCCCCTCTCTCCCTGTGTGTATGTTAATTATGAAAAAGTATACTCTTTCTGGCTCGTTAGAATTCAATATCTCATTTGCATGGGAGATGAGGAACAATGGTTTATTTAATGTGAAATTACCCAGACAATCAGTAATATTCAACTTTTAGAACTAACATAAAATCATCTTAGGAAGCTCCCCAGAGACAAAGCCATTCTTCTCCAAAACCAACTAAGCTTTGGATGCGGGAATTCATCATGTGTGTTTATTTGGATTCTTCTTCTGTGCTCAATTTGAATATCCAGAAATAAGCAAACATTTCCAAAATACTTGAACTATAACTCCTACAGCAACTCAGAAATTCTAGATCTTTCCAAATCAGATCTCATATATTAATGCTTTTTTCATTAATACTAGCCATAGTGGCCTGATTAATTGTATTTCAAAGGAAAATTCCCTCCCTGAAGCTTTGGAAGGAGTGTGAAGCATTTTTTTTTTAAAGGCAAGATGGTGGTCATAACTCCGCAAATGGAGCCATTTTATTACCTGCTTTTTAGCCCCCTGTAATAGGGGCCTCAGTGTAAAAAACAACTTCACTAAGGCTAATAAATCATTTGAGAATTTCCTTCTGGTTTAGGAGTTAAAAATGGCTATTTGATGAGATATGCCGGGCTTCACCCAAAGCTTTGCTATAAAAAATTGGCTATTGTCCTGACGTAAGCAAATCTTCCTGGAAACAAGAAAAAGAGTTCTCATAATAGCAGTATTGTTTCCACTTCTCATTTCTGAGGAAAGCAATAATTTCTCTTCAAAGTGGGATGAGGTTTGGTTATTGTCATGTGCGAATCAGGGGTGAAATTCACAGGTTCTGAGAGGTTTTGGAGAACTGGTAGTGGAAATTTTGAGTAGTTTGGAGAACTATCAAATACCACCCCTGGCTGGCCCCAGAGTGAGATGGGAATGGAGATTTTGCAATAACCTTCCCAGTGATGGGTTCCTACTGGTGTGGTCCACATCTACCACTTAATCTTCCCCCAGGAGTAAGGAGGAAATGGAGATTTTGCAGTATCCTTCCCATGAGAGTGTTGTGTGGAAGGAGTTTGACCGGGTGACGCCTGATGAAGCAGACAAGGCCATGGGAGCTGGGAGCTCCGCCACCTGTTTATTGAACCCGTGTCCCTCCTGGCTGGTCTCGGCCAGCCAGGAGGAGACACGGGGCTGGGTCCAGGAGATTGTCAACACTTCTTTGAGGGAGGGGTCCTTTCTATCTCCCTGCAAGGAGCCGGTTGTTCACCCCCTCCTCAAGAAGCTTTCCCTGCACCCAGCTGTTTTGAAAAACTATCGTCTTGTCTCCAACCTTCCCTTTTTAGGGAAGGTTGTTGAGAAGGTCCTTGGATGAAACCGATTATCTGGGCCCTCGGCAGTCAGGTTTCAGGCCGGCTACAGCACAGGAACTGCTTTGGTCACACTGACGATGGACTCTGGTGGGCCCGGGATAGGGGTCATTCCTTTATCCTGGTGCTTCTTGACCCTCCAGTGGCTTTTGATACCATCTGCCATGGTATCCTTCTGCACCAGCTGGAGGGGTTGGGAGTTTGAGGCATTGTTTTACTGTGGTTCACCTCCTACCTCTCTGGCCAGTCACAATTGGTGTTGGCAGGTGGCCAGAGGTTGACTCCTAACTCCCTCCCCTGTAGGGTTCCTCAGGGGTCGGCCCTCTTGCCCCTGCAGTTTAATATCTACATGAAACTACTGGGTGAGATCATCCACAGCACGGGATGAGTTACCATCAGTATGCTGATGGTGCTCAGTTATACATTCTCACTCCATGTCAACTCAGTGAAGCAGTGGAAGTAATGTGCTGGTGTCTGTCAGGCTGTCAGGGTTTGGATGGGCATCAATAGGCTCAGACTGAACCCCGACAAGACGGAGTGGTTGTGGGTTTTGTCTCCCAAGGACAATCCTATCTGTCCATCCATCACCCTGTGGGGGAGAGTTTTTGCCCCCCTCAAAGAGGGTCCGCAACTTGAGTGTCCTCCTCAAAACACAGCTGAGCTTAGAAGACCATATCTCGGCTGTGGCAAGGGTGGCGTTCACACGAGTGCACCTGGTGCGCCAGTTGTGGCTCTATTTGGATAGGGAGTCACTTCTCACAGTCACTCATGTCCTTATCACTTTGAGGTTCGACTACTGCAATGCTCTCTACATGGGGCTACCTTTGAAGAGTGTTCGGAGAATGAAAATAGCACAAAATGCAGTCACATGAGTTATTGTGGGAGATTTGCCCACATTTCAACGTCATTCCGTAAGCTGCATTGGTTGCCGATTGGTCTCCGGACACAATTCAAAGTGTTGTTTATGACCTATAAAGCCCTATATGGCTTAGGACCAGATTAACTATGGGACCGTCTTCTGCCTCATGTATCCTAGGGGCCAGTTAGGTCCCAAAGAGTCGGACTTCTCCAGGTCCCATCGGCCAGACAATATTGTCTGGCAGGACCTAGGGGAAGAACCTTCTCTGTGGCTGCCCTGGCCCTCTGGAACGAACTCCCTACAGAGACACATACCACCCTCTTGGATAATTTCAATTTGTCTTCTTTGGGCATGGGATCTGAGATAGTTCTGGAGTTCAGGGCTATCCTGATGTCATGGGCTATTCCTGATCATCCAAACTCTGCTGGTCTGACAGGTGTTCTTGTCGGAGCACTGAAATGGGGGAGCTCTTGGTGCCTCCCTTCTCTTGGTCAAATCATTCCCTGATTAGCATTGGATTCTCTAGAGTCACTGTCCCCTGCAGGGAGGCTGGATGCACTAGATTGATCTGTCTTGATGACAGATCGGCCCAGATAGGTTTCAGAGGGAGAGGAAGGAGAGTGATTCCTGCTACTTCGGGGTGTCAATGAGGGCTGCATCAGAGTTGTGTTTGACCTGGAGGGGGTGTATGTGTGGTCAGAGTGGGTGTGACCTGTTCCATGTCATTTATGTCGAGGGTGCTTGTCCCAGCAAAAATGGGTTCCTGTGCTGCGAAGGTCTCCTGCAACCATCTCCCAGTGGATATGGAGCTTGGGAGGGCTGCCCGAGCTCCGTTTTCACTGGCAGATGGTTGCAGGAGATCATCACAGCCGGAAACGGAGCTCAAGGGCACATTTTTGCTGGCAGAGGCACTGTTCTTCACTGTTTCCAGGGTGGCCCTGCAGCCCAGATCTAAGCACCCCACGGGCTGGATCCAGCCAGTGGGCCTTGAATTTGACATCCTGTGCTAGTTGCTACACAGTGCACCTGAGGCCTTGGTTGCCACTTAGAATAGGAGGGTTGCTGAAGCTTTTGACGGGATTACGCCCATGCAATTTCTCCCCTCTTGTGGATCCTGCCACTTGCTGTGGTTCATGGACGAGCTAAGGGAGATGAAAAGATGAGAAGAGATATCTAGAGTAATACTGGTGCTCAACAAAGGGAGAACTTACCCAAACCTGGCTTAGTGATGCCATTAAGGCCTACTTTGTGATATTAAGAGTAGCAAAGCATCAATGCTTCTGCATCCATGAACTACCATCCCCTGACCTTGTTGGGATCTTCCCATCTTGGGAAGAAAGGGCTCTTGTCATGTGAGTGGACGCATTAGTGATGAACTCTGATTTGAATGAGAGTTCTTCCTTTACCTTTTAAAAAGGATTTGGTTTGCCCCCTCCTCAGGAAGTCATCCCTGGGTTTCACTATACTGTACTGGGAAATTCTCATCCATTATCTAACCTCCACTTTCTGGGGAAGGCAATTGAGAAGGTGGCTATACAGAGGTTTTAGAGGACCTTGGATGAAGTGGGTTATCTGTTTTCCTTTCTGTCGGAATTCAGATCTTGGTATGAAACGGAAGTGACATTGGTTGCAGTTTTCTCTGGCAAAACAAGATGGGAATCATCCATCCATCCTTGCCCTACTTGATCTCTCTGTAGCTTTTGGTTCAATGGTATAGTATCCTTCTGGATTGTCTCGGGGGATTGTGAGTAAGTGGAACTGTGTTGTTATCAGATCCAGTTGGAGTGTGTTCAAGAGGGAGAGATCCTGCCCGAGAACCAAGTACAGTGGTACCTCTACTTACAAACTTAATTCGTTCCATGACCAGGTTCTTAAGTAGAAATGTTTGTAAGAAGAAGCAAATTTTACCTTAGGAATCAATGTAAAAGCAAATAATGCATGCAATTGGGGAAACCACAGGGAGGGTGGAGGCCCTGTTTCCTCCCAGGAAATTCCTAGAGAAGCCCCACAGAGGCTTCTCCCCACCTTTTCTGGCCCTGTTTCCTCCCAGGGGATTCCTAGAGAGGAAGCTTCTCTCTGCCTTTTCCGGTTACAGTTTTGGAGCCTCGGATTTGTAAGTGGAAAATGGTTCTTGAGAAGAGGCAAAAAAAAAATTGAACACCTGGTTCTTATCGAGAAAAGTTTGTAAACAGAGGCATTCTTAGGTACAGGTACCACTGTATGTGAGATGATGCAAAGTCCCTGCTCTTATTCAATGTTTATATGAAGCTGTTGGGTAACCTTGTCTGTCACCACAGGGTGAAGTATCACAGACCAAGTGCACAATTTGTGGGCCTCCTAGATTCCTAGACTGCAGGTGGCAGTCGTGGCTACAAAGGCACAGCTTTGTGTTACATACCAGTTCCACCCTTTCCTGGATCGGGGATCTCTGCTCACAGTTACTAATGCCCTAGTCACCTCCTGATTGGATTACTCTAATGCGCTTTGCACAGGACTGCCCTTGAAGATTATCTGGAAGCTTCAGCTAGTGCAAAATACAGTAGGATGAGCAGTTAGATGTGCTAAAACAGCACATGTTATGTCTCAGCTCTGCAAGATGCATTAGTTCTCAGTCTACTTCTGGGTTCAAAGGCTGATTTTGATATTTCAAAGCCTTCATGGCATAGCGTCAGGTTACATTTTCAACTACATCCGCTTGTCCCATCAACTCCAAGAGAGGCATGCTGTCTCTCAGTAGGCCCATGGAGGGGTGGTGTGGGGAGCCTTCTCTGTTGTTGCACTTGTCTTATGGGACCTTCTCATCCCTGAAGGGAGATCAGCCTCGTTCCTCATTTCCAAGAAGTCGCTCAAAATCTGGCTTTGTCATCAGGCCTCGGGAGTGGTGGGAGGTCTCAGGGAACTGGTGGGATCTAGAGGTGCCTTTATTATTAATAGAATTTCATATGTCTGTGCGTATTTAAATATGACTGTGTTCAACATGTTTATTATAGTTTGCATACCTTTTTTTTTTGCTTTATGCCATCCAGAGTCAACTTCTCACAAGTTCAGGAACTAGACAAATTTGATAAATTAAAAAATTGTTTTTTTCTTCATAAGATGGTAAAACTGCTTCTATAAGTGGGCCGATATAGAGCTATAGTCCAAAGGTGATAGTATTACTTGTATTGCGTATGCTTAGTTTTGTTTTTCAATGACAAAGTATATATTGAAATGTCATCCAATCACTGTTTCATATTATGAACTGCGAAAATTTGTTTGTTTGTTTGTTTGTTTGTTTGTTTGTTTGTAAGCTGCCCAACTCCTTACGGACTTTGGGAGGCGAACAACAATATAACAATATACGAAGGTCACCCAGAAAGTAATGCACCACATTTTTTTCTTCAACAATTATTTATTGAACACAATGAAACGTACACACAAGAAAGAATGATGTTTTCTTCTACACTTCCTATTTTTCCACGTAATCTCTGTCCCGTTCTATGGCCTTCCTCCAGCGAGACACAGGGGCATGTATGTCCTGTTGGTACCACTCCTTGTCCTGGTCACGAAGCCTTGGAGCTCTGCCCATCTGTCTTCTAATGGCCTCATCTTCTGTGCCCAGGGACTAACCATACTTTTGTCAACTGCAGATTCTTCATAAACTGTACACAAACATTTGTGAATGTTCCCAACAGTTTCTTTCTCCACAGTGAGAAATTCAGTGATGACACGCTGCTTGTAATGTACATCACTTACAGATGCCATTTTGAAACACTGCTGCGGCTAAACTATCTGTCTGAACAAATGCAAAATTTACACATGCACTCCTGACAATTCAAATAATGTATATCTAAAGTTTCCCAATTGTACCATTACTGTAGACTGAAAAAAAATATGGTGCATTCCTTTATGGGCAACCGTCAAAAAAACAATTTAAAAACCCTTACTAATAAAACATTCATATCCATTCATCCGGGACTAGATGGTCACTGGCCCCAGGCCTGCCAGCAAAGCCATGTTTTCACGGCCTTTCAGAAGGCCAGGAGAGTGGGAATCGTGCAGATTTCTGGGGAAAGTTGGTTCCATGGAACCAGAGCCACCACAGAGGAGGCCTTTCCATGTGGTCCTGACAGCCGACACTGTCTAGCCGATGGGACCCTGAAAAGACCAATTCTGTGGGCCCTAATCGACCATTGGGAGATATTGTGCCTCTATTCATATACATATGTTGAAATTCAGTATCTTCTACATATTTATATTAAGAAGGTTCAAATAGCTATAGCATCTATGAGACAAATTGCACATACAATGGAGCAGGGCTTATGAGAGAGACAGAGAAGTTGACTCAAAATTGATGCAGATGTAAAGAGAAATTGGTACCAATCATGCCTCCTAACCAGTGAAGGGCTACCAAAATTTTTACTACCACACTGTGGGCCTGGCTTATGCAGGATGCCCTGCATTTTCTCTCAACTTTCAGTGCAAATTGCTCTGGGATGGAACTCCATTTTCGCTACCCCACTGCGCCCCCCACCATGTGGGCAGTAGCCCACCCCTGCTCCTAACCATCAAAAGATGGCTTCACGTGAATGTTCATATGACCCTCATTCTGAAATTGGAAACACTTTGTTATGCATGCATGTAGATTCGTGGGAAACAGAAGTTTAGTTATCCAGAAATTGAAGGTGGGGTTCAATTGGAATAATTCAATTTGTCTTCTCTGCCTCTCCAAAATAAAAGTCCAAAGCTGAGAATTCATTAAAATTTATTTATTAAAGCACTTTGGATCTGAAGATAAAAGACTGATGTGATGAAGAGGAGGCTGGAATGTTCAGGTGGACCTCATTTGCAGCTCTTTCATAGCTGCGTCTTTCCCTGGGATCGTTTTCAATTTTCAATTTATGGTAGTTAGAGACCAGTATAGATAATAAAATACAATTAAGATGAGAGTTAAAATCCATTTGTTAAACAACCCCAACTGACATCTATAAGTGAGATCCAAGATATAGCCTGTATAAAATTATAATTTGAACACTAACATTGTATTACATATGATAACTTGTAAAATTACAACAAAGTAAAAGTATCTAAAATTATTACTATCAATGAAGTAATAATATATAGAATTTCAGTGAATTATAGTTATAAAGAATGGATTGTTGACCCATCAAGATTTGATGAATGTCCTCTGCTAATGCATAAGACTTATGTATTTTTCAGAGTATAAGACACACCGTTCTCCCCCCTAAAAGAGGTTGAAAATTTGGGTGCAACTTATACTCCAAATGTAGCTTTTCCAAAGCTGTTTCCCAGCCCTAAGGAGGTACTAGTGATCTTCCCTGCTTGCAGGCTTGTTTTCATTGCTATTCCGAAGTTCTTTTTCCAGCCCTAAGTATTTGCAGCCTTATTTTCATTGCTATTCCCTCCAAAGAAGTTTTTTTCGGCCCTAACCAGGGGACAAAATAATGTGCTGAAGCTAGGGGTGGGCTGCTGCCCAGATTGGGGGGTGGGTGGGATGCAGTGGGGTAGCAAAAATGGAGCTCCACCCCAGAGTGCCCAATTTGCACTGAAAGATGTTGAAAGAAAATGCAGGGCGTCCTGCATAAGCCACACCCACAGTGTGGTAGTAAAAAGTTTGGTAGCCCTTCACTGGCTGAAGCTGACCAGACTAACGATGCTAGCCAGATGAATACTTGTAACATAATTGGTAGTCTTGCTAGAAGTTAGCTTTGTATAATTTTCTCGGCTGTCCTCACTACTCTCTATATGGACTTTCTATCTGAGGCACTGCTATCACCAAACCAAACGGATGCAGTTTGTTAAAATGCTCTCAACTGTACCTCGGTAAAAAGTGGCCAGGACAGAAGGACAAAGATGTGCTCTCCTTATCCGACACAGGAAATGCAGGCCCTGTTTTGCATGCTTCACTAAGAATGACGTCTGGAGAGACCAGTTCAAATTGTTAGTCATCTGCACCCCCAGATACTTAATACTATTGACAGCTGCATCCTTGATACTGAGTGGAATATGACTACGCCAGCTCTTTCTAAAATCTACAGTTATCTCTTTTGTTTTATCAACATTTAGAACAAGATTACTTTTGTTGCACCAGTCCACCAGACCCTTCACCTCTTCCCTATAAGCATCTTCATTGTTACCTGGACACTGCCATGTCATCCGCATACTTCATAATATGAGTTGTGTGTTTCATCACCTGCCTCCCTATATCCCTCTTGCAGATGTCATTATATAACTGTGCCATTCCCTCCATACACTTCTCCGTGTTAAGGGATAAATGAGACTTACTGTATCTCTCAGGGGCTTTTAGAGACAAGCAGTAACAATTCGGTTCTTTGCAGATGAAATATGTCCTCCTCACAATTTTCTTAATTTACATTTGAAAAGTAAACTAACTGTTCCTGTTTGTTTCAGAATACACACTTTTCTGACTTTGTGGATAAACAAACTGGTTATACAACCAACAATATGCTCACCATTCCCATTGTGCTAAATAAGGAAGTTCTCGCTGTTTTCATGGCAATTAATAAACAAAATGCCTCTGAGTTCACTAAAGAGGATGAAGAGGTAAGTATGGATTTCTTTTTCAAGAAAATATACATTTTTAAAATTTATTTTTGTCAACCATATTAAGATTACAGTAAAATTATAAACATGTATATATGAGAAGGTTTTGAGTACATGAACATTAGGACAGGGACGGTAGGCACATTGGTGCGCTTATGCACACCCCTTACAGACCTCTTAGGAATGGGGTGAAGTCAATAGTAGGCAGTCTAAGGTTAAAGTTTGGGGGGTTTGGGGAAGAAACCACAGAGTCAGGTAGTGCATTCCAGGCATTGATCACTCTGTTGCTGAAATCATATTTTCTGCAATCGAGTTTGGAGAGGTTTACATTAAGTTTATATCTATTCTGTGCTCGTGTATTATTGCAGTTGAAGCTGAAGTAGTCATTGATGGATAGGACATTATAGCAGATAATTTTATGTGTTACACTTAGGTCAGACCTAAGGCAGCATAGTTCTAAATTGTCTAAGCTCTAAATTTCAAGTCTGGCGGCATAAGGTATTCTGTTGAGAACAGAGTATCTCTGGACATTTTCAAGTGTATTAATGTCTGATATGAAGTGCAGGTTCAAGACAGATGAGCTGTATTCAAGAATTGATCTAACAAATGTTTTGTATACTCTTAACTAGAGTAATTAAAAGTATAATATTACTAGAGAAGAAACTATGCAAGATTAGGTTAACAACTCTTAATGCTTTTTCTGGCAATGTTGTTACAATGGGCTCTGGCACTTTTGTATTTTGTGTCCTGATTTTTTATTGCCAATATGTAAGACAGAGCATTTGTTGGTTGAAATTTGAAATTGCCATTTTTTTGACCATTCTAACACAAATTCAAGGTCTTTTTGAAGGGTAGCAGCATTGTCGGTAGTGTTGAATAGTTTTATATCATCAATGAAGAGAACACAGTTGCTTTTAATCTGATCACAAAGGTGATTTATGTAAAGTATAAAAAGTTTTGGCCCTAAAACGCTGCCTTGATAGGTACAGGATTTGATATAGCGTTCGATATTTTGACCACTTGTTGCCTGTTTGACAGGAACACAGTTATCCATTTATGCTGAGGGGTAGAAATACCATAAGATTACAGTTTTAGAAGTGGTTTGTCTTGCACCACTGAATCAAAGGCTTTACAGAATTCTATATAAATTGCATCTATTGTTTTGCCTTGATCAAGTTGTGTAGTCCATATATTTTTTGCAGTGTAGGGGTTGCAGATTGCAGGATATTTTTTTGCATTGTTTTGCTTAATTTCACCTCTTTTAGTGAGCAGCTTAAGATCATCTTACATTGCATTTAACGTTGTTGAAGCCTAATATGGGCATTTCTTATGCACATCAGAGGAAAACTTTAAGAAGAAACAGGTGCATTTCAGCTAAATATATTCACAGCAGATGCCACTAGCCTAACAGAAGCATCAAGGGGGAACAGGGGAGTATCCAAATGTTAAGATGAAGTCTTTAATTGTGTGAATCAGGCCCTGCCTTTTTAATATATTGTTGTGCACATAAACAAGAAAAGGGCCTCAATCCAGTTATTGTGGCTGTCATCTTGAATTTTTATTTCACTGTGGGTGCTATTGCTCCCTACAATATTGGTGGCAAGTGATGATATGTCACATAAACCAGCCAATGTTCAATACTTTTCAAGATAGAAATGCTTCTTTCTATCTATTTTGTGTACTTTATTTGTTTTTGACTATGATTGGATTAATAAATACAATGCTATTCTTTTAGTATTATTTACTTCTACTCTTATTATGATATAGCAGGATATATGATAGCACTAGAGTTAGCAGGAACAATTTTTGTTTTAGGCTCTACCAATTCTTCTATACCAAGACCCTGATAGCTTTCTGTCGGCAAGCCAACTTTTCCCAGTAAGAGTCAGGCAACCATGGGGCTAACTTCCCTACTATTTCATTATCTAGCTTTATATTATCTATATTAAGTTTATTTGCTATCCATCTCGTTTTCATGGAATTGTAATTGCATAAATTTGGTCTCAGCATTGACAACTTAAAAATGCATGGATTTAAACTCCCAGACAGGTTGGCTAGGAAATTCTGGGAATTGAAGTTCACATACTTTGAAGTCACCAAGGCTGAGAAATCCGATAATTTGTTGTACATTACTTTTTCTTTTCTTTTCTTTTTTTGCAGGTATTTAATAAATATATTAAGTTCCTTTCACTTGCTGTGAAACATTACCACACTACATACCTGTATAACATTGAACTTAGAAAGAGTCAGGTAATTGATCATTATCTACTTTAATAGTCAATTAAATGCAATTATTTTGTATGGACAGTTTGGTTTTACCTTTTCTCTTGCCAAGAGGACATGTGAAGCTGTCATTGCCTATATTTGGTAACTATGTTCGTTCCAAACAGTCTATTATGTCATAGGCTTTGTCAAATAATACCACAAATGCCTTGAATGTTTGAAAAGAGATTATAATGGGTTTTTTTCTATCAGCCACATATTAAAATGCTATCCCCCCCCCCCCCCATCCTGCCTTCTCTTCAACAGATACTGTTATGGTCTGCCAACAAAGTGTTTGAAGAACTGACAGATATTGAGCGACAGTTTCACAAAGCCATGTACACTATTCGACAATATTTAAATTGCGAAAGATATTCCATCGGTCTGCTGGATATGACCAAAGAGAAGGTCAGTATGATTTTATTTACCACCAGAAAACAATTTAACTCTTTATCATTCCTTGCTTCCAAAGAAAGCCTCTTGTCATATAGAAACCATAAGTGAGCCAAAAACAAACATTGAAAAACTTAATCTTTGAAAATGAATTATATTGCAATCAACAAAAGCAGTAATGGGCTGCTGCTCCCATTTGGGGGGGGGGGTTAGTAAGTTTATGCACTATTTATTGAATATTTAATAGGTTTTTTTTAATCGTCCTTCATTCTCTGGTACCTTAGAATGATCCTTATTTACTTTTAAAATAGGAAATAATTAAATAGTATGTTTTTACCCATAAACACTTTAATCTAGAACTGAACTTTTATAGCAATTAGAGAAAATTGAGCTACTTGCCTAATCTGTTATCATACTGAACTTTGTGGGTTCAGTACAAAACCTTAAAATGTTACTGTGCTCCTCAACAAATAATGCTGTCTACCATTTGCCCTTTTTGTGTGTCTATTCAAATAATGTGACTTAATCAACTGAAATAGAGTCCAAGCACCTATTATCTTATCTATTATCTTAACTTATCTGGGTCGGTAAGCCACTCCCACCAAGTCACATGATCTTTAAGCCACCCCCAGTGACATGATTGTCAAGTCACTCCCACCATCAAGCCACACCCACACAATAAGCCACATCCAAAGTGTGGCAGTAAAACTTTTGGCAGCCCATCACTAGTTTCAGGTTTAGGGTATTTAGAATGGAAATGTTATTTGTCTTTCAGAAACCTGTTGTTTAAGGCAAATCTTGCCTACCATGTTGTTTTAACTATAGAAGAGAATATTTGTAGCACAGGATTGAACAGTGGGTTCCTTGGTGCTCTCTATTTTATTTGTAAATTTTTATTTTATTTGTAAAATTTATATGTTGCCAAACTCCACTTGGACTCTGGGCAGCTTACAATAGAAAGAACAGTTAAAAGAATTTTAAAATGCATTAATAACCCTTAAAAAAACCCCAT
This sequence comes from Erythrolamprus reginae, assembly GCF_031021105.1. Lineage (NCBI taxonomy): Eukaryota > Metazoa > Chordata > Lepidosauria > Squamata > Dipsadidae > Erythrolamprus > Erythrolamprus reginae. Next base: position 36,462,469 of record NC_091954.1, on the reverse strand, counting down.
ACATATCTCTCAATTACTCATGGCCAAATCAAGATAATAACCTAGTGGCCCCAGGACTACAGGAAAAGCAGGTCTTAACGGCTTTCTGGAAGGCCAGTAAGGTGGGGGTAGTACGGATCTCCAGAGGCAGTTGGTTCCAGAGCATCGGAGCCACCACAGATAAGGCCCTTCCCCACGGCCCTGCCAACCAACGTTGTTTGGTAGATGGGACCTGGAGAAGTCCAACTCTATGGGCCCTTATTGGCCGCTGGGAGGTGTTTGGCAGAAGGCAGTTCCATAGGTAGTCTGGTCCTAAGCCATGTAGGGCTTTAAAGGTGATAACCAACCCAGAGACCAACTGGGAACCAATGCAACTTGTGGAGAGTTGGAGTGATGTGGGTGTACTCTAAGCTTGAATGTCTCTGTAGAGGTTCTCAGTCATCTGGCTCATGGTAGTCCAAAAGTGCTTTTTTTATATAAAGGAAATTGGACTTACTGACTTTTCTTTAAGACATTTCTCTTCCCATCCAACAGCCAGACGCAGAAACAGAGGCCTCTAGTCCTGGAGGCTGAGGCTAGCGGATCGCTTGAGCTCAGGCGTTCTGGGCTGCATTGGCCTATGCCAGGGGTAGGCAAATTTGGCTCTTCTATGACATGTGGACTTCAACTCCCAGAATTCCTGAGCTAGCATGATTGGCTCAGGAATTCTGGGAGTTGAAGTCCACAAGTCATAGAAGAGCCAACTTTGCCTATCCCAGGGCTATGCTGATCAGGTGTCTGGACTAAGTTTGACATTGATATGGTGATCCCTGGGAAGCCAAGGGCCACCAGGTTGATGAAGGAGGGTGGCAGGCTGAAGCCATAGAAACATAGAAACATAGAAGTCTGACAGCAGAAAAAGACCTCATGGTCCATCTAGTCTGCCCTTATACTATTTTCTGTATTTTATCTTAGGATGGATATATGTTTATCCCAGGCATGTTTAAATTCAGTTACTGTGGATTTATCTACCACGTCTGCTGGAAGTTTGTTCCAAGCATCTACTACTCTTTCAGTAAAATAATATTTTCTCATGTTGCTTTTGATCTTTCCCCCAACTAACTTCAGATTGTGTCCCCTTGTTCTTGTGTTCACTTTCCTATTAAAAACACTTCCCTCCTGAACCTTATTTAACCCTTTAATATATTTAAATGTTTCGATCATGTCCCCCCTTTTCCTTCTGTCCTCCAGACTATACAGATTGAGTTCATTAAGTCTTTCCTGATACGTTTTATGCTTAAGACCTTCCACCATTCTTGTAGCCCGTCTTTGGACCCATTCAATTTTGTCAATATCTTTTTGTAGGTGAGGTCTCCAGAACTGAACACAGTATTCCAAATGTGGTCTCACCAGCATTCTATATAGCGGGATCATAATCTCCCTCTTCCTGCTTGTTATACCTCTAGCTATGCAGCCAAGCATCCTACTTGCTTTCCCTACCACCTGACTGCACTGTTCACCCATTTTGAGACTGTCAGAAATCATTACTCCTAAATCCTTTTCTTTTGAAGTATTTGCTAACACAGAACTGCCAATACAATACTCAGATTGAGGATTCCTTTTCCCCAAGTGCATTATTTTACATTTGGAAACATTAAACTGCAGTTTCCATTGCTTTGACCATTTATCTAGTAAAGCTAAATCATTTACCATATTACAGACCCCTCCAGGAATATCAACCCTATTGCACACTTTAGAGTCATCGGCAAATAGGCAAACTTTCCCTACCAAACCTTCCCCTATGTCACTCACAAACATATTAAAAAGAATAGGACCCAGAACAGACCCTTGTGGCACACCGCTTGTAACCTGACTCTGCTCAGAATACTCGCCATTAACAATAACTCTCTGATGTCTATGCTTCAGCCAGCTGCAAATCCATTGAACTATCCAGGGATTAAGTCCAAATCTGTAAAGAAGGGGGATAAAACCTTCTTCAGATATATTAGTGATAAGAAGAAGAAAAACTGCGGCATCACGAAACTTAGTACCGGGAATAATACATGCATTAATGGGAATAAGGAGATCGCTGACCATTTCAATAGCTACTTCTGTTCAGTTTTCTCAAAAGACACCGTACAAAATAATACTATAGAGGGATATAGCATTGCTTCCAGCTGTACGGATTCAGCTCCAGTGATCTTAGAAGCCGATGTCTTAGAAGAACTTGAACGATTAAAGATAAATAAGGCAATGGGTCCAGATGGCATCCACCCCAGAGTTCTTAAAGAACTCAGATCTGTCATTACTACCCCCTGACTGATTTGTTTAACCAATCCTTGTTAACAGGAGAAGTTCCTGAGGATTGGAGAATGGCCAGTGTTGTGCCTATTCACAAGAAGGGCAGTAGAGAAGAAGCTGGTAACTACAGGCCAGTTAGCTTGACATCAGTTGTAGTTAAAATGATGGAGACTCTACTCAAAAAGAGGATAAATCAGCACCTAAAAAACAATAACTTATTGGACCCAAATCAGCATGGCTTTACTGAAGGCAAATCATGTCAGACTAATCTCATTGATTTCTTTGACTATGTCACAAAGGTGTTGGATGAAGGTGGTGCCGTGGATATTGCCTACCTGGATTTCAGCAAAGCCTTTGATATGGTTCCACATAAAGAGCTGATAGATAAATTACATGCATTAATGGGAATAAGGAGATCACTGACCATTTCAATAGCTACTTCTGTTCAGTTTTCTCAAAAGACACCGTACAAAATAATACTATAGAGGGATATAGCATTTCTTCCAGCTGTACAGATTCAGCTCCAGTGATCTTAGAAGCCGTCATTTGGAGTTAGAGACTTTGGCTATTTGGGGCACTGACAGAGTGGGCGAACCAGTCCAGAACGCTTCTCATGCAAAAAGCTTCTTTAGTTCTGAATTGGATGAGAAGCAAAATTTCTTAAAGAAAAATCAGAAAATCTCTGAGCTAGGTGGTTTTCTTACAGACATTTCATTACCAGATGAGTCAACATAATCAGTGCATGATGATATCGGTAGTGCTAATGTTACTACTCTGGTAACGGAACATCTGCAAGAAAACCACCAAACTCAGAGAGCAAAGAGGATCCCGCTGTTTTAACCATGTTAAGTGTTGTCCTACCTGGTCCAAATGTTCTAATAAGGGGCTCAAAAATAGACTACAGAGTGAAGGAAGTCCTGCTCTATTTTTACATGAATAGGGTAGACAGCACACAGGAGACAGGGTTTCCGTTTCATAATAGCCACAGAGGTTATTCTCAGTCATTCGACTGGTTTCCAGCCAAGAAACCAAATCCATGAGTACTGGCACTATTTTTATTGTAAGGTTACAATCATACAGTGGTGAAATCCATTTTTCTGGTTCTGTGGGCGTGGCTTGGTGTGCATGGTGTGGATTGGTGGGCGTGGCTTGGTGGGTATAGCAGGGAAAGGATACCGCAAAATCCCTATTCCCTCCCCACTCCTGGCAGAAGGATATTGCAAAATCTCCATTCCCACCACTGCACTCTGGGGACAGCCAGAAGTGGTATTTGTCGGTTCTTCAAACTACTCCAAATTTCTGCCACCGATTCTCCAGAAACTGTCAGAACGTGCTGGATTTCACCCCTGCAGTCACATAAACTTGCATATCTGGAAGCATTTCCCCTCTTTCCTGTCTTTATTTCTGGCTAAATAGGGAGGGTCTCTTTTTAGATTATTTCTGCACCTTCATTCCTACTACAGGTTGTAATTTCTCTCATCCAACCAATGTCCTGGCTGAAGCTCTTTTCCCTGTCTCCCAGGGTTACTCTTGCCCAGAGGTGGGCTGCTAAGGTGGAATGGTGATGTGTGCTCGCCTCCGTGGCTCTGAGGGCTAGCGGAGTCCAGCGCAATTATGCTACTGCACCTGGGTGATTTCACTACCTGCCCAGGTGCCGTGGCATAGTTCCACCTTAGCAGCCCACCTCTGCTCTTGCTACCCATCGCATCTGTCTTGTCCTTCCCTGTGGATGCTGCTGTGTACTGAGCTTACAATATACCTGATTGAGTTTTCTAGAAATTAGATAACCTATTGGAAACAGATTTTCTCTTACCCAATGGCCGAGGATGAGAATTGAAGTCCAAAATATTATATATGGAGGACATCAGGTTTTTAGAAGCTTCTTTTATTCAGGAACCCCTTCAATAATATGTCATTATTTCTAGGAATTTTATTTTATTTATTTATTTTGTTTTAACATTTTTTCAATCCATGTCTGTACTCTAGCCCAAAATATTTTTGGCTCTGCACATGTCCACCACATATGGTAAAAAGATCCTGGTATTTGTTGACCTTTCCAACATTTTATGCTCTTGTCCTTGAACATTTTAGCAGTTCTTTCTGGTGACATGTGCCATCTGTAAAACAGATGGCACATATTATATTAGTTCTCTTTATAAGCTGTTGACATAGTCAATTTATAATTCCTTTCCCAAAGTTGTTTCCATTTTTCTAGTTCTATTGAGTGCCAAAAATATTGTGCCCATTTAACCATAGTATCTTTTACTTGTTCAAATTCTAACTCCACACGCAACAAATAGCTATATTGTTTTTTATTCAAATTTTCATCTACACTTAACAATATTTCATCTAGTTCAGTCTTTTTCAACATAATGTTCTCCAACTTATTATCTTTTTCATATATTCATTTCTAGGAATTTTATGATGAATGGCCAATTAAATTGGGAGAAGCAGAGCCTTACAAAGGACCAAAGACCCCTGATGGTCGGGTGAGTAGACTATATTACATCTGTCTACACTACAATTGGTACAATGTTGATACATTTAAGATTCTCATATTGCTTTTCCCCCTTGTGTTTAGGAAGTTAACTTCTATAAGCTTATTGATTATATTCTACATGGAGAAGAACAAATCCAAGTAATTCCGTAAGTGCTTCTTATTAAATGCTCAAATAGTAAATAGCTGTAGAATTTCATGGTATAATATGAAATGATGGTTTTTCATCTCATTCTCTGTCTTAAGGTCACCTCCTGCAGATCATTGGTGTCTTGTCAGTGGCTTACCAACTTACGTTGCTGTAAATGGATTTGTAAGTTCCAAATGTTGCTTCCTTACTATTCCTTCTGGGGCTATGTATTTTTTGTGTGTAAATCTACATGTTCACATTTGAATTATTGTATTTTTCGGACCAAAAGATGCACCTTTTCCTGCCCCCGCCACCCCTCCATAAAAGAGGCTTAAAATTTGGGTGAGTCTTATACTCCAAATGTAATTTTTACTAAGGTTTTTTTAAAGCCCTAATGAGGTGTTAACATGATCCTTCGTACTTTGCTAGCTTTTCTTTGCCTTCTTTTTTCAGTGCTGCTTCCCCTGATAATCAGCTGAGCCTTTTTTCAGCCCTAACAGTGAAGCAATCTTCTGTGCTTTCCTAGCAAGCAATCTCCTGCCTTTTATCAGATGTAATGAAGTGCTAACAAGTGATGTGAACTTCTGTGCTTTGCTAGCAAAGCAATCCTCCCTTTGCCTGATTTTCTCATTGTCTCTCTCTGAAGAGAGAGAAAGAAATGAAGTGTTTTAGAAACTGTTTTTTATCCCCAACCAGGGGATAAAAAGCAAGCATGTGGGCTCCAAACCAGCAAACTAATGTGCTGAAGCTGACCAGACTAAAGACTAGCCAGATGAATACCTGGTAGGCAGATTATTTTTTTCCTATTTTTCTCCCCCAAAACTAAGGTGCGTCTTATGCTGCAAAAAATATGGTAATCATTTTAATTTCAGAATCTTGTATATGGAGAGAAACAACATTGTGATACAATTACTTGTGATTCTCTTTTACTTCATGTGTACTGTTTGATTGTGATCAAATTAACTGTCTTCTGTGACACAAAAATATACCATTTGTCTATTTAGCTTAATGTTCTCCATACTGGATGACAGGAGCTCAGAATTCTAGAGCAGGGCCTCTCTCAGCTCTATTCATGAAAAATTGTGGATTATGCCTAGAGCTCATAGTTCCCTCTAAGCTGAGCAGTGAGCAATCACTCACTTAAAAATCATCATCAACTCAGAGTTTTCCAAACCTGCCCAGAAGCCGAGAGGGAAAGAGTGAGAGGGAAGGAGAGAGAGAGGAAGAGAGGAAGAGAGAGAAACAGATAGAAAAAAGAGAGGAAGGAAAAGAGAAAGAAAAAGAATGGGAGTAAGGAAGAGAGAAAGAAAATCAAAATCTAGTTTGAAACTAGCTCAACTATTTAAGTGGCATTTTGATATTGATAGAGTTGCCCTATTATGAGCTCACCATTATAGACACACAGTACAGTATTTTATTTTGAAATTCTCTGAGGCAAAACAGGGTGGGTTTTTCACTTATTTGTTTGTTTGTTTATTTATTTATTTACTTATTTATTTATTTGTTTATTTATTATTTCTGTGCTGCCCAGCCCCGAAGGGACTGCCGCTCAGACACTATACTTTTCCGCCCACCCCCCCAAAAAATTAGAGGGAACACTGCTGTTAGCTAGCAAAGTCCTACTATCTTACTGCAGTCTTCCTGCTCTAACTTCTGGATCATGGTTTCCCAAACAATGAAGTTTATCTCCCTTGAGGAGGTGCAGACCAAGTCCAGGGAAGGTTGTAGTTGTACACTCTTACAATAAATCTAACTTTCCCCCAAATTTCATTGTATGGCTTCATTCTTCATCTATATTGATTTTGCCGCTTAGATTTTAGAAGATGGTTTATATTGAGATCACACTATGGGAAGTGGATGGCAAAACGTTTATCTTTTCCAGTTAATGTATTTTGTGAGTAGTTGGCAATCATCTTCATCAGATACAGGTAGTCCTCTACTTACAATCAAAATTGAACCTGGAATTATAATGGTAAGCAGTGAAGGGCTACCAAACTTTTTACTACCACACTGGGGGCGTGGCTTATGCAAGACACTTCATTTTCTTTCAACATCTTTCAGTGCAAATTGGGTGCTCTGGGGTGGAGCTCCATTTTTGCTACCCCACTGCGACCCCCTCCCCCCGGTCCAGGCAGCAGCCCACCCCTGTTCATTGCGTGGCTCACAAAGTGATTGTGCCCAATTGTATAACCTTTAGTTAGTTGTAAGTAAGCAAATACTGGAGTCATTAAGAAAATCTTATTTATTTATTATTTTATTTGTTTGTTTTGTCAAGTACGTATTGGTGGTGTACAAAGATATAATAATATATATATACATGATACTAGTAAAAGAGAAACATTAGGACAGGGGACGGAAGGCACTCTGGTGCACTTATGCACGCCCCTTACTGCCCTCTTAGGAATCAGGAGAGGTCAACAGTGGATAGTCTAAGAGTAAAGCTTTGGGGGTTAGGCGATGGTACTACAGAGTCTGGTAGTGAGTTCCATGCATCAACTACTCGGTTACTAAAGTCGTATTTCCTGCAGTCAAGTTTAGAGCAGTTTACTTTAAGTTTGTATCTGTTTTGTGCTTGTGTGTTGTTGTGGTTGAAGCTGAAGTAGTCGTTGACAGGAAGGATGTTGTAGCAGATGATTTATGGGCTATGCTTAGGTTGTGTTTAGGGCAACGCAGTTCTAAGCTTTCTAAACCTAGCATTGTAAATCTAGTTGCGTAGGGTATTCTGTTGCCAGTGGAGGAGTGAAGGGCTCTTCTGCTAAAGTATCTCTGGACATTTTCTAGTGTGTTTATGTCCGAAATGTGGTGTGGGTTGCAAACAGATGAGCTGTATTCAAGGACTGGTCTGGCAAAAGTTTTGTATGCTCTGGTTAGTAGTGTCTGTGGCGGCTATTCTTTGACCAGAAACCAAAAATAAAGACCACTTTCCAGCAAAAAAAAACCCAATCCTAAATCATGGTCTCATGTCTGTGGGATACTGTAAATGTAGGCCAGTTGCCCATCACCCGAAGTGCGATCATATGACTGTGGGAGAGTGGCCGTTAGAAAGGATCCCTCAGGGGGAAAGCCACATCAAGGCATGGAGTGTGGAACTGTGAAACCATGTTTTAAGTTTATTTTGGGGCGTCCATTGAACTTTGAATGGTTGCTAAGCAACTACTTGTAAATTGAGAGCTATCTATATTGCTTTTTAGACAGACCATATTGGCAGTAACGTTTTAGTTCAAAATCCCTGAAGGACACCAAGGCACTGAAAGCATATTTAGGCAAAAAAAGTAGGCTTGACCATTATTGTACGCTATTCTTTTTCAAGCCCAGGTAGTCCTTGACTTACAACAGTTCCCTTAGTGACTGTTTGAAGTTACAACGGCAATGAAAAAAGTGACTTATGGCCATAATTTAACAATGGCAGTGATTCACTTAACAAAGGTGGCAAGAAAAGTCATAAACTGGGGCAAAACTCACTTAACAAATGTCTCACTTAGCAACAGAAATTTTGGGCTCAAGTATGGTCGTAGGTTGAGGACCATCTTTTTCATTATCCACTTTTAGGCAAACCTGAAAATGGCAATTCCAAATATTTTTTTCCCTCAATTTGGAAAGCAGAGTCTCAGTTACTGAATTTTATAGGGAAATTGTGCTCATTAGTTTCCTTTTAGCATTCCATTCAGTTCTCATAACTTCTTCTAACTTTTATCATATCACAAACTAATTAATAAATACCTGTTAAGAATGGTAAGATGGAAAAAGAGAAATGAATGTCATTTATAGGTAGGAATTAGGAACTAATATTATATATTTTCTCCCTAGATTTGTAATATGATGAATCCAGCAGCAGATGAATATTTCACCTTTCAGGTAATAGCAATTTTTAACTGCATCATTTTACTAAGCAAGCAAATAGAGAAAAACATTAATTTTTATTTTATATAGTTTGACCCTCCTCCTCCTCAATCCTATGTACAGTACATGCACTGTGCATTGCACACTATGCTGGTCTCCATAAATTACTTTTCAAGCCTTTTCCTTTTGTTTAGAAAGAACCTTTGGATGACTCAGGCTGGACTGTCAAAAATGTCTTATCTTTACCTATTGTAAACAAAAAAGAAGAGATTGTAGGCGTAGCTACCTTTTACAACAGGAAAGATGGCAGACCCTTTGATGAATATGATGAACAGATAACTGAAGTAAGTTCAAAGTTGGCAGGTTTTATCAGCTTACAGCCTGGCACTAGGGAAAGAAAATTCTCATAGAAACTAATAAGTATGTATACTTGCTAATGTTTTTATCTGATTGTTTCTGCTGCAGTCCTTTAAATAGAATTTAGAATCAGTGACTCACCTTGCAATCAAGGAGTTAAATATCTTGAGTGTGTCCTCAGGTACAATTCACTGTTGTAAACAATGATAATAATAATGACAGAATACAGTAGCTGTTATAGTGGTAAAAGTAAAGGTAGCATGAAAGTTAGGGTACCATTTATCTGTCAAACCTGCCTCAGATTGAACCTGTCATTAAGGATAATCCTTAACTCCATTTATTGAGAAAGATAGTTTACTAGAAAGCGTCTTAGCCAATCAGAGGCATTTAACAAAATTCAACTATTTACATTGCTTCTATACATACTCAACAAAGTGAATTATAGGCAGAACTGAAAATCATGCACAAAAATCCCCAAGTCTAACTTTTTCTGCCCGCACTTGCCTCCTACCACTGGGCCACCACGTCCAATCAAGTCCAAACAAGATGTTTTTAGAACTGTCATATCATTGGGCATAACTTTGATATGCAGCTGGTTTCCATTCCCAGCCATGTGAAGTTTTGTTTCCCCACTCCCATCCAGCCCCCTTAAACTTCATGGAGGCTGATACTGAATGGTTGTGAAACACAAGTGTGAAGTGGTCGCTGACACCATCCATCATTAAGAGAATCATTGGAAGTCCACTATATGGTCAAGAACCCTTCATTCTACCCATGGAATGGACTAGCTTGTTGGAAGCCATATAGTAGTAGAAAGTTTTACTTGTTTCCTTTGAGTTGCATTGGTTGAACTGTCAAGATGACAGTAGCAACTGGCAATCAAGGGCCACCCCTTTTCTTTGTGTAAACATTAGAGATACACAAAAAGGGTTCAGGCATTGATAATTACAACTGCCGTTTGGGGGGGGTTTGGCCACCTTCTCTCCCAGACATTATTAACGTTTATGTTAATATCTAAATGGCTTTGAGGCATGGCACTTCCTACATATTTTTCCCATCCTCTACTTATTTATACATCTTCCTGAAGATAGGTAGATAACTATAAAGTCTGGCACTTTCTCTGTGGCTCCACTCACTGTGTATGCGATCCCAACAAATATTTGAAATGTGGTTTTAATGTAATCACATAAATCTTTATTGCATAATTGTTGCAGGCCATCATTCAACCACCCAAAATGGTACAGCTTGTCCCTTTTCTCCCAATCTTTCTGTAGTTTCTTCCTCTTAGCCTGCTCCATTAGGATCCCTACTTTTCAAGTCCTAAAACAGATGAGAAGGGGATCCATTCTCCTAATGGTGTTACTTACATAGCATGTCTACGAAACTGAATAGAAGCCATAAGGTATACATAACATGCCATAATCAGACAAGGATTCTTGTACAGAGATGTTGACTTCCTCTCCAGCACACATACATGCAGAGAGATGTTCATTGTACATGTGAAAACTTACATATGATAAAACCTGAAGGATATGAGGTGTAAAGGTTTCTTGATGTGTAACATACAATATGAAGCCTAAATTGGGGCTATGGATTTGATTAAGAGTCTTTTATTTCTTCTTCATATGGGGATGTTGCTAAAAATTATCAACTATATCTTTCAACATCATTGGATATGTTTTTAAGAAATCCTAAAGAAAAGCATAAAAGTATTATTGGATATGTGCCTTTCCAAAATCTGAAATACATTGGGCACTGAAAACCCTAAACAGTTCTACCTCTTTGTCAATTCAGATGCTTACACAATTCCTTGGGTGGTCTGTTTTAAATCCCGACACATATGAGAAACTGAATAAGATGGAAAATCGAAAAGATATTGCTCAGGAAATGCTCATGTATCAGACAAAAGCGACAAATTCAGAAGTTAAAAGTATATTGGTGAGTGTTCCTTGCACAGCCTGGGTGGAAGTGTGAACCTTATTGTTGGACGAACCAAACTTAATTGTTTATTTCATTTGCTCCTTACTTTAAGAAATACGAAGAAAAATTGAATAAAGAAAATGTTGAAGACTGTGATGACAAAGAGCTTATTAAAATTCTGGTAAGTAACTAAATGTTTTCTTAAATGTCGACTTTAAGCCTATAAACTTTAAGCCTATACAATCATAGTCCCATACTGTAGAAATATTCTTGGTGATTTGTTTATTTACCAGCTAGTGGTCTTTAAACTTTATTTGTTAACTTGTGCCTGTTGGTTTTACTTGAGGAATACCTATTTGTCTGAAAGAGAATTTTACACGCCAATGACTATGAATTAGGATGTAACAGATATACCGGCATATAACAGATTATAGGAAAATATAGTCAGAACTCCTACATTTTAGATAGTTGAGTAGATTAATCAAGTTTAATTTCTTCTACCTGTCTTAACTAGAACTACCAAAAAACTAGCTGCATTTCTGTATTCTCACATCTCAAATAGGATGGTGCACTTTTAACCATTGATTTATAATAATAACTTTAAAAATGATAGGATGACCACTTGCTTTCCTGAATCCTATTTTACCCTTTGCTCTGCAAGAAATATTTGAGATTGATTACAAATTATAAATAAATATGTAAACTGAAAAGTCCAGAGACAAGGCTAGGTAAAGACGGTTCCTTTATTTCAGCTCTTAAAGGTAAGTGACAATCAGCGGAATACTGTCTGCTCAACCTGGGGAGAAACCGCTCTTTTTATACATTTGCGGCTCCCGCCAAAAGAGAGCAGCCCGCGTCTGAGCCAATCAGACGCGACTTCCTGTTTCCCGCTCAGACAGCGTTTCCACACGGAACCAACTATTTACAAGGATACAACACCCCTCCCTCCTTAGTAAGAATACATCACTCAAGAAAGCCACGTGACGAAATCCTCCAATCTGCTTGGTCTTCGCGAGGCTCGCTCCGACCTGCGCAGTTCATTTGAGTCCTCGCTTCCAACGGTGAAGGTCGGTTCGCCTGCACTTCCCCAGTGCGGCTGGGGCCTGGTTTGGGCTCCGGCCCGCTGAGTCGATCGGGCAGGCACAACACCGACCTCTGAGGATGAAGATGGCTCGGCGTCGCTGGAGGATCCTTCCTGACTCGATAAGTCCATTTGAATGTCCATTAAAGCGGGTTGCGCGTTACAGTCTATTAGAGTGGGAGAGTCTGTTTTAGCGGTTTGCTCAGGGGAGGTTTCAATGCGCTTTTGTACATGGTCAATGTGCCGCTTCCACATTCGACCATCATCCAATTTTACAATATATGTTTTAGGAGCAGTTTGTTGTACAATTGTTCCCTTCATCCAATTCAAACCCCCATCAAAATTCTTTGCAAAAACACTTTGACCCAAATACATTTGTCTTTCAGGGTTCACATACATAGGGTTATGAGTACAAAACCTTGGGTGTAACCTATCCAGTGGGGATCTCAGTTTCCTTCCCATTAGTATTTCAGCAGGGCTTACATGTGTGTGGGAATTTGGTGTAATATGTTGTGTTAACAAGAATTGGTCCAGATGCTGTTGTACATCTCCAGGGCCTGACCTGCGCAATGCCTCTTTTGCAACCCGAACGTATCGTTCTACCAAACCATTAGCCCAGGGCGAGTAAGGCGAGATGAGGGCATGTCTGACCCCCAAGTTATCTAAAAATAATTCAAATTGCCTGGCTGTCAATTGGGGGCCATTGTCTGACACTAAGATGTCAGGACAGCCATGGGTGGCAAACAAATGGCGCAGAACCTTAATGGTGGCACTCGTAGTTATATTATTCATTGCAATGATTTCCACCCACTTGGAAAATGCATCTACCACTATTAAGAAATATTGTGACCCCACTGGCCCTGCAAAGTCAATATGGACCCTGGACCAAGGCCCTGCAGGTTGTTCCCATTCTGCTGGAGTTGTTTTGGGGGGGTTAGGCCGCGACTCTTGGCATGGATCACACTTGGCTACCCACTTTTCAATATCAGTATCCAGACCTGGCCACCATAAGTGCCCCCTAGCTAGGCCCTTCATCCTGACAATCCCAGGATGGCCCACATGTAACATTGTGAGTACTTTGGTCTTTAGACTTTCAGGAATGATTACTCTATCACCCCACAACAGGCAACCTTTAACATATGACAATTCCAGTCTTTTGGTTTTAAAATCACATAAATCAGATTCTACAGAGTCATTCTGCCACCCCTTAAGTACACAGTTTACCACCTTTTTTAGAATTGGGTCTTGCTGCGTGTGCGCAGCCACCTCCCTTGCAGTAGTTAGTGGGTTATCTTCGAGCTCTATCATTAAAACGTCAGCAGATGGGGCAGGGTCCTCTACTAACTCTGCCATTGGGCACCTACTGAGACCATCTGCATGATTGATGGTTTTACCCCCTTTGTGAATGAGCTCGTACTGGTATCCTGAGAGGAACAAGGCCCACCTGATTAATCTTGGAGACATAAATGGGGGAGTTGGTTTGTTGGGGGATAAGAGGCCTAGTAAAGGCTTGTGGTTGGTACCCAATTCAAAACTCCTGCCAAAAAGATAATTATGAAACTTCTTCACCCCAGCCACTAACGCTAGAGCCTCCTTATCTAGTTGGCTGTAATTTCTCTCCGTATTGGTCATTGTCCTTGAAAAGAAAGCAATTGGGGCCTCTGTATTATTTGGCAACACATGTGCCAAGACCCCTCCTACGCCATATGGGGACGCATCACACGTAAGCCTGACGGGTAGTAACGTGCAATACTGGACTACTACACTTGCGGAAGTTAACAACTGTTTTATTTGTAAAAAGGCTTTGTGTTCAGTTCTCCCCCATGTCCAAAGGGTTCCTTTCAGAAGTAGCCGGTGTAGAGGCTCTGCTGCTGTTGCCTTCTGTTTTAAAAAGACAGAGTAAAAGTTTAGAAGGCCTAAGAATGCCTGCAATTCTGTTCTATTCTGTGGCTCTGGGGCTTCCCTGATGGCTTTTAACTTTTCAGTAGTGGGGTGTATGCCTTCCCCATCTATTCTATATCCTAAGAATTCTACACTGTTGGTTCCCCACACACATTTGTCAGGTTTGATCCTTAACCCTTTATCTTGTAGTCTATGTAATACTTCTCTTATTCTTTCGTTGAGTTGAGATTGGTTTTCTCCTGAAATTAAAATGTCATCAAAATAGGGAATGGTCCCTTTAATTCCTGACAATAAACGTTCCATTATGCTTTGAAAAATCCCGGGAGCTATGCTTACCCCAAATTGTAATCTGGTACATTTAAATGCACCCCTGTGGGTGACAATTGTCTGTGCAAGTGCTGTTGGTTCATCGACAGGGAGCTGCTGGTAAGCTTGGGCTAAATCGATTTTTGCGAACACTTTGCCTTCCCCCAGGGAGTGAAGGAGCTGTTGTACCACTGGAATGGGGTAAGGGTGATGTTGGAGGGCTTTGTTGAGCGTAGACTTATAGTCAGCGCAAACCCTCAAAGAGCCATCCGGTTTAAGAGGCGTAACTATGGGTGTTTCCCATGGCCCCTGCTCTACAGGAACTAAAATGCCCTGGCTTATGAGCTTATCTAGCTGTAGGTCAAGCTTGGGAAGGAGCGGGAGGGGTACCCTGCGAGGTTTGAGCCGGACAGGAGGGACCTTGGGGTCAATAGAAAAGGAGATAGGGGGCCCTTTATACGATCCCAAGGTGGGGCTAAACACTTCTGGGAATTCCTGTAAGAAGTTAGGCATGCTATCAGAGTTAACAGTACAGATACCAGAAATTTCAATTCCCAATGGTTCCATCCAAGCCAAACCCAGGAGAGAGTGTCTAGCCCCTGTAACAACAATCATAGGAAGGGTACATTTAACAGTCTTAAACATAATAGGTACATTCACTTGGCCTAGAACAGGTATTATTCCCCCTTGAAAATCTCTAATTACCAATGAGGTTTGTAAAAAGTCAGACTTTGAGAGGCTAGGCATGTACATTATAAGCTTTTCCCATGGCATAATGGTGTATTTAGACCCCGTATCAAGTTCCATAGAGCATGGCTTGTTGTTTAGGAGCAGTGAGATTATAATCTTGCCCCCATTTTTTGTTGCCGTGCTATTCACGTAAAATTGATTGTTACCTCTTGAGTAGTCGCAGTTAGCGGTTGAGTAGTTCTTGCGGCCAGAAAACCGGGGAAACCGGTTTTCGCGCGGTTGAGGTGTTTGATTCTGGAAACGAGGAGGACGAGGAGTGGAGAAAGATTCCTCAGGCAAAGGTGCTCTGCAGGCTTCGGCGATATGGCCGCGTCGGTTGCAGCGGCGGCAAATGGCGTCCCGGAAGGGGCAGCGTTGGCGCGGATGGTTTCCTTGGCAGCCGGCGCAGGGGGCGACGGGGTCAGGGTATCTAGGTTGTCTCGGTTGGTCCTGTTGCAGCAGGAAACAGCTGTCCTCGTTGAGGGCTGGTGGGCTGAGGTCGTCTAGGGCCTCAGCACGGGAAAACGTGGAGTCGATCTTGGCGATGACTTCTCGCTTGTCGTGCTCCTTCAGCTCTTTGGCAGCAGCGTCGGCGACCTCTGCAGTTTGTGCCAGCTTGATTACTGCCTGGAGAGACGGCTCGTCTTTGGTGAGGAGTTTGTTCCGCACCATGGCATTTCTCATGCCGAAAATTAAGGCATCAGTGAGGCGAGCTTCCGGGCTATCAAACTTGCATTTTGAAAGCACCGTTCGAAGACGCGTCGCGAACTGATTAATGGATTCGGATTCGAGCTGGGCCATTCTTGAAAACTGGTGCCGGAAAACGACGGCTGGTTTCGTAGGCTTGAAATGGCTCGCGAGCTTGGTTTGCAGGACGTCCCAAGCGACGGATTTGGCTGGGAGCGGATCAGTGAGAGTCTGGGCGAGATCGAATATTTCTGGGCCGCAGTAGTTCAGGAAGATTGCCCGCTTTCGTTCGGCGTCGGCGTCCCTTATTCCCGCAGCTTCGAGGAAGATCTCGAACTTGGCTATGTAGGCGTCCCAGGAAGATTTCTCCGGATCGAAGAACTCAGGAGCCCGGCCGATTTGAAGGTTGTTCATCTTGCACGCGTGGTTCTTCCGTCCGTCGTCGCCAGTGAAAAGTCCAGAGACAAGGCTAGGTAAAGACGGTTCCTTTATTTCAGCTCTTAAAGGTAAGTGACAATCAGCGGAATACCGTCTGCTCAACCTGGGGAGAAACCGCTCTTTTTATACATTTGCGGCTCCCGCGAAAAGAGAGCAGCCCGCGTCTGAGCCAATCAGACGCGACTTCCTGTTTCCCGCTCAGACAGCGTTTCCACACGGAACCAACTATTTACAAGGATACAACATAAACAAACAAACAAATAAATGGGTAACCACATAGAACACCAAGATGCCATTTGTACCAACTGTACTAATCCTAGTTCTGCCTTGATAAACAATGAGCCAACAAACATCATTAGGACTTTCTGTCCCCAAGGATTCTTCAGTTTGGATTGCTAAAATTTAAATTTAATGCATTGGATCATTTGCCCCTCTGACCAATAAATGTGATGCATGGTGTGATTGGATTGTCTGACTGGGTATTATATAGGGTTTTTACTTGTACTTTTTTAATATATTAGATTTGTCCTGTATGTTTTGTTTTTATACTTATTCTGTGAGCCACTCCGAATTTTCGGAGAAGGGTGGCATGCAAATCTAATAAATTGAATTGAACTGAATTTTTAGAAAATCTTTCTTTCACGTGTTTAAAAGGCAGGATATGAATCACAGTAAGAAACCTATATGGAATGGACACAAATGCTTTCATAGAGATATCTATGGTACCGTGCCACCAATAAAGGCTTTAATCTCTATGAAAGTTTGGAATATGGGCTCTCTAATGGAATAAAGCAGGTGTCATTTTATGACTGCTATTTTTTTGAGGGGAACTGATTCTTGGCCTGGAGGTAGTGTCAGAATAAGTTTCAGGAACAGCAAAACAAAATAAGAACTTGGCTTGCTTACCTCCATACAATTCTGTTTTCCATCAGCGGATATAGTGGGAATATTAAAGCAGCAGTTGAATTTTTAACAGCTTAGTTGAAGAGGAATAAATTGAGAATCATTCCAACTCTGGCAGAATAGAATTGCCTGGTAGTCTGAATGGGTCATCTTTATTCTGATTTGGATTGATTTACAAGGATAAGGCTGCTCCTTAAAACATTGTAGCATGGAATAGATTAGCTGTATTCGCCAGCTATAATTCTTTTAGGGTAGAAATAGTTGGCTTCACTAATCTGTGTTAGAGTAACTTCCAACTGCATGTAAGTTTACCACTCTCTCATGTATTGTGGGATGGGAGGTATTATGTGCCTATAGTTCAAACCTGCAGTGATTCCCAAATCCCAATCCATTGCCAGGCCCCCTGTTAAGTACTCTTAATTTTTAAAGCTTGAATTCAGAATAGGTAGGTAAGCCGATATTTACACAAACACCATTCAAATATACACTGCTCAAAAAAATAAGGGGAACAATAAAAGAACACATCCTAGATCTGAATGAATGAAATAGTCTCATGGAATACTTTGTTCTGTACAAAGTTGAATGTGCTGACAACATGTGAAATTGATTGTCAATCAGTGTTGCTTCCTAAGTGGACAGTTTGATTTCACAGAAGTTTGATTTACTTGGAGTTATATTGTGTTCTTTGAGTGATCCCTTTATTTTTTTGAGCAGTGTATATTCATAGCTTCTAATCTGCTTTTTGTCCACCTGGTTTCTTTGCCACCTAATCTCTATAAAGTTAGCCCTCAATTTATGACCGGTTGTTTAGCGATTTTTCAAAATTATGATAGACACCCACCCCCAAAAAAGGTATTTAAGACCTGGATTCAAAGTTCTGGCCATTCTTCCACCCCCACATTCATGTAGTCACATTTTGGAGACATTCTTATGATCATTTACAGTGTTGTGTAGGCATATGACTGCAATTTTCAATGTTTCTGTAAGAAACTGATATTTATTTCTGGTTTCCAGCTGAAAACATCTCATTGTGGATGATGATCACCACAATAGCTTAATGGTTACCTCATTCATTTAACATTCACCATGCTCTCTTAACAATTACAACCAAAAAATGTTGTCATATCCGGTTGGTCACTTGGGTATCTTGACTTATGATTGTCATGGCACATGACAGAAATTCCAGGCTCCACTATAGTTGCAAGTTGAAGAATATCTTTATACAGAACTTTCATATTATGAGTGGGCTATCTCTATTGCTATATAATGTTCCATTCTATCCTGTTTCTTCTTGCCTAGTATCACATTACAGTATGTTTCCTCCCCTTTGGCTATAAACTATATGTAATTCACAAATGTACCATAAACAATAAGTAAGAAACATGTTCAGTTCCTAATGTTATCAATTACCTGTGATAGCTACCAAGGGATTCTTCTACTGCTATTATATAAATGGTTACTATTTCTGCTTTTACAAATAGACTTTATGACATGTGGGTGTTTGGTTCCCTCTGCCTCTTTTGTGATTGCATGATATTCAAAGCAATATTCTAGTCTAGCAATAGCAATATAGCACTTATACATTGCTTCATAGTGCTTTTGCAGCCCTTTCTAAGTGGTTTACAAAATCAGCATATTGCCCCCATGGTTTTTCAAAAATATTAATTAAAAAAATACTTTGCTGTTTTTTTCCCTATACCACGGTTTTTCCCGCCCGATGACATCATATGTCATCGCTAAACCTTTGTCCGCCTTTAATAAATATTTTTTAAAATAAACTTTAATAAATAAACATGGTGAGTAATAATCTAAATGGTTGCTAAGGGAATGGGAAATTGTAATTTAGGGGTTTAAAGTGTTAAGGGAAGGCTTGTGATACTGTCCATAG
Source organism: Erythrolamprus reginae (assembly GCF_031021105.1). NCBI lineage: Eukaryota > Metazoa > Chordata > Lepidosauria > Squamata > Dipsadidae > Erythrolamprus > Erythrolamprus reginae. The sequence continues at coordinate 36,443,532 of NC_091954.1, read as the reverse complement.
CCAAAAATAGTGTATTTACTTCCGCATCTCTACTTCGCGGAAATTCGACTTTCGCGAGTGGTCTTGGAACGCATCCCCCGCGAAAGTCAAGGGAGCACTGTATATATTTTTAAAGTATCCTGCTACACTGGTATTTTATTAAATAATATATTAGTACACCATTTGGTTCAGAATACTTTTTTCTTTGTTTTCTACCTCTAAAATCTTGGTGTGTCTTATGCTCTGAAAAATTAGTAAAACTGTCCTCCTTCAGAAATTGTGGGTTCTCTATCACTAGAGGGTTTCAAGAAGAGACTGGACAGCTGTTTGCCAGGAATAATATAGGATCTCCTACTTGAATAGGGATTAGAAGACCTTCAAAATCCCTTCCAACACAGTTATTCTGTAATTCCTAATTAGCAACATTTGACAGCTGGAGAGCATGACCTGGAAAGTGCCATTAATCCCCTGCGTGTCAGGCTTCTTAAAGCATCAGGCTGCTCATTGTAATAAGAAACGGGATTAGAGAGCCCTTTGCAAACTATACAGAATTTCTTCGGAGGATAAGCATAATTTCCCATATTGCTTCTTTTCCTGAAATTACAGACCTTACAACAGTGATAGCGAATCTTTTTTTCCTTGGGTGCCAAAAGAATGTGGGTGCATGCTATCATACTTGCCCAAGTGCCCACGCCCATAATTTAATGCATGGGGAGGGCAAAAACAGCTTCCCCTATCCCCCAGAGGTCCCTGGAGACAAGAAATGGCCTGTTTCCCAACTTCTGGTGGGCTTGTGTTTCATTCTCCCAGGTTCCAAAGGCTTCCTTAGAGCTGGGGCAAGGTAAAAATGCCCTCCCCCATCCTCCCGGAGGCTCTCTGGAAGCCAAAAATGCCCTTCCAGAACTTTTGTGCAAGCCAAAAATCAGCTGGCCGGCACACACATGCACATTGGAGCTGAGCTAGGGCAACAGGTCGCGTGCCAGCAGATATGGTTCTGTGTGCCACCTGTGACACCCATGCCATAGGTTCGCCATCAGGGCTAAAGGTTCTATCTGTCTGTCTGTCTGTCTGTCTGTCTGTCTGTCTGTCTGTCTGTCTGTCTATCTATCTATCTATCTATCTAACTAACTAACTATTTGATTTCTGTCCTGCCCTTCTAAGACGACTCAGGATGGCATACAACATAACAAATACAGTACAATACACATGTATAGAAATCTAATATGAAAAATTACTATGAAAAAAAATTTAAAAACATTTTTTTTAAACCCCATTCATCCCAACATAATCATCCACATTTGCCTAATCAATCACGATTTTGATCTCGATACTGACAGCCACCATGCCTGCCGGTAGAGATGGGTCTTCAAAGTTTTGCGAAAGACCAGGATGGAGGGGTGGTGTGTATCTCAATGCTACGTCCCAACTGGGCCTATTTGATAAGCCAGATTTTGTTCGAAGGAGCACTGATTTAGCTAACTTGTTGTAAAACATATATTCATCTTAGAGCAAATGATCTGGATATTTCAGACGATCATTTCTTTCAGTTATATCTCATAGAAACTACTAGGTAGCAATAAATGTCACTACCATAAAATATTTTCCTTGCAAAAATAATTCATTATTATTATTGTTGTTGTTGTTGTTGTTATTATTAAAATTTATGGCCTCCCTTCTCCTCGTAGACTCAGGGTGGCTTTAATTATCAAATAGGTTAGAGTTTTTTCAGACATGCCTCTTGAAACCTGAGAATTCTGCATAGGTGATCATTCCAAGTGGCTAGCAAGGAACCGTTGCCCCTAACAATAAATACTGGGAGAGGTAAATAAATAATAGATATTCACAATATCTTTTACTGTCCAACTGACGCTATCTTGTTTTTTTCTCCTTCAACAGGTAGAAGAATTGCCTGATCCACCCAGCGTTGAACTCTTTGAATTTCGCTTCAGCGACTTCCCCGTTACAAATCACGACTTAATCAAGTGTGGCATACAAATGTTCTTCCAGTTAAAAATTGTAGAGAAGTTCAAAGTGCCACCAGAGGTCGGGTTCATTTTGCCTTTTCCCCCCATAAAGATGGTTCAGGATGAAATCCATGACATATGACCTTTGCCCATGGATATTGATTTCACGATAGCACAATAAGCCTACCTGAGGGGAGAATGTACCAGAAAACGTATTCTAGATGTGACATAAAAGGGTCCCTGATATGACCCCCACTGGGTTTCAGAAGGAGTTTGGAGTTATACCTAAGGTTCTGACCAGGGGTGGGCTCTCCTTACCATCAGTGATGGGCTCCTACGGGTACGGTCAGGTACGCAGAACCGGTAGAAAAATTTTGATTTTTTTCCCCCTCCCCTTCTGGGCTCTGGGTATGTTTTTCCTATTGCAGTAAATGACACCATCAGGGCTCTTCCTACTGTTTGGAGACTCTGGCCTAATCCTAGAAAGTCTAAGGGTGCATGTGGGGTAAAGTGCCCCCAGGATCTGAGGGGCTTTCCATGTTTAATTTCGGATGGTGCAGCGTTCACCCAGACAGAATTAGTGTACAATTTTGGGACTTCTCTTGAGCTCTTGGCTCCTGTTTGGATGGCCAACTGGCAACACAATCAGGGGACACTTACACAAATCCATTTTCCTTCAATTACTGGATTGGGGTGTGGCCATGACTTTAGGAGAAAAAAGGAAGAGCTGCAAACTAGGTAACAGATAAGAGGCAGTTGCGCAAGCAGAATGAATGGGGTGCAGCAAACATCACAGACAGGATCTTCTTCCTAGGTTTTTTGGACTATGAATGTCAGGAGGGAGAGATCGTACTTTCAGACTTGCAAGATTCTGTTAGTGTAAGCTTAAAATAAAGTCAGAGTTCAGACTCCTGCAGATATGTTCTTGCCTGGACTATCTGGAAAGGCTGACTCAGTTTTGTGAATCTGAAAGTACAGCTCTCTCTCTCTTTTTCTTTTTTTCAAAAATGTTATTTATGATGTTCAATTACATAAAAGAAAAGAACATCTTATTAGTCTTTTACAGATCAAAGTATATCTCTCTCATTTGCCTCATCATTTCACTATGACCATTAAAGCTGTTTTCTTATACAATGTTCACAAGTACCATACCATGGTAAGAGAATGGAATGTCTCCCTTCTTCACAGGTACTCACAAGATGGATGTACACAATCAGAAAAGGATATCGTGACATCACTTATCACAACTGGCGGCATGGATTTAATGTCGGACAGACTATGTTTGCTCTTTTAATGGTATTGGTTCTTTCTTCGGATCTAAGCTTTCATTTCCTTTTCATTATGATGGATACATAGATAGATAGATGATAGATAGATAGATAGATAGATAGATAGATAGATAGATAGATAGATAGATAGATAGATAGATAGATTGATAGATAGACAGACAGACAGACAGACAGAGACAGAGATATATAAAGATACATGGTATGCATGGATAGATAGTTGGATAGATAGATGGATAGATGGATGGATGGATGGATGGATGGATATGATGATATGATATATAATATGATATGCTATATACTGTAGAAATATAGAGGTAGGTGTAAAGCTGATGTAAGTATATATATATACTGTACTACTATATAGGGATATAGATATAAATGTACATGTCAATATAAAGAAATGATTTTAAAAGTTTCTCTTTTTATAGACTGGTAAATTAAAGAAATATTACACTGACCTAGAAGCCTTTGCTATGGTAGCTGCAGCTTTCTGCCACGATATTGATCATCGAGGAACCAACAACTTATATCAAATGAAGTGAGTGATACATTTCTTTTCATCTTTGATTACTAAATAATGTGTTATTTCATGTCATTATAAAACATTTCATGCTTACACTTGCATTCTTGTGTATTATTGACTGGAAAGAGTATGCAATGCCCTGGGAAGGCCACAAGTCGGCCCAAACAATTCTGTCCCATTCAACCAAGCTCAATATATGGCATATTAAGTGTGGAAATTCATAGCTGTTGAATGTAGAGTTCTATTTAGCTACCGCAGTAATTGATAATCAGGGAGTCGAAAGCCTTACATGACTTTTTTCATTATTAAAGGAGCAATGGCGAGGAAACTTGTTTATCACCCACATTCTTGAAAATGGAATGTGAAAACCTGCTATATTTCACTCAAGGCTTAGTGCTTTTATTTGTGGTGTACTACAATGGTGGTGCCTGCTTTTAAATGTTGCCTTCAGATGTGGCTATAACATAGAAACAGCTTTGGCTACCCTCAATTAATAACGTTTACTGGGAGAGAGACACAATGAGTGCTGGACATTGGGTCAAGCCTAAATGCTGATCCTTTTTGATCTTTGAGACCCCCAAAAAGGGAATATTGTTGAACTGTCCAAGAGGTATGTGTGGGAATGTGTGGAACTGGAGGGTAGTTCCATCCTTAGCTGCAGAACTGTTGCCCCGAGATGTGGCAATAGATTTTTGCTTGGCCCATGTATGTGTGTATTCATGTGTGTGTAATTTTTATTTTAAAAAATAAAAAGAATAAAAACAATGCAAACTCTGAAAGAGAAAAATAACAAAAGCAAAATAAATAAATATTTTTTTAAAAAAGTGGAAAGAAACAAACCAGTTAGAAAGAAGAAGACTCTTCTCTTCTAAATAGCAGTCACATTTATATTTTACCTTATTTATCTAAGATTGTAATGCAATTTCCTACTTCCATAGGTTTTTTCTAAATATCAAATTCTTCACTCACAATCTGGTTTTATTTATATCTTAAGCTTCTCTGAGCTTCTCTGGAAATGAGAAAGGTATAAATCATAATCATGATGAAAGCAATAATAATTTTTAAGGGGACTTTTCATTTGCTGAATTAAAAATAACTGAAATGAAAAGTTACTCGGTATTTAGGTTGCTAATATAATCTGATACAGCAGTTACATCTCAGAGGTTTGCCAATGGCGGAGAACAGATGATGGTTGATCTAATAGTCACTGTTGGCCCATGAAAATGGTCTCTGGGGTCTCCAGCACTGATTGCTAAGATCTCATGAACTTTTAGCAATTGGACATATTGAGCTCAAAAGTTCTGGAGTCAGAGACTGACTAGCAGAAAGATTTGTTGTTGGGACTTTATTAGTAAAAAGAAAAGTTCTATATCAGAAGTGGAGAATTTATATGCAAGCAAGCATAATGTTAAATAAATACATAGATGCCATTGGAGAGATTAAATGACCTTTGCAAAATGGGCAAATTGTTTTGCCACATGAACACCATTGAAAGTCAAGGATCAAAATAGAAGTCATGATATCTGCTTTCAGCAAATCTGAAAGCACCTATTTTGTTCCTCCAAATCTAACAGATCATCATGCATTTTAAGACATAAAATAGACATGTTAAACAAGGCCTTAACGCAGTGGTTCCCAACCTTTTTTTGGCCATGCCCCACCTAAGCATCTCTAAAATCCTGATGCCCCCCCATGACATATAATTATTATTATTCAAAAAGTAACTCCTACTCATGTGGACCAAGCCTAAAAGGCCTTTAACTTGGTTTGAACAAGGTTCCAATTGCCCCCATTAAAAATCAAATTGCCCCCCTGTGGAGCGTGAGCCCCGTGTTGGGAACCACTGCCTTAACGTGTCTCTTTTGCCCCTGCTCTTCTCAAATAAGGAGAAATTCCAGGGCCATTCTGGGTATGCAAAATGAGTGGTGAGGCGGCCTAGAGGCAGGGATGGATTGCCATTACTGCCGCTATGAGTGCACTGTGCGTGCAGCTTCATTTGTCTTGCATGTGTACATGTCCCCAGTTTGTTTTCACTTCTGCGCATGCTCAGGAAGCAAAACCTCCCTGAAATCTTGCGAGGGAACATGCACGCGTGCGAGATTTCAGCGATTTTTTTGCTTCCCCAAATGCATGCAAGCAAAAAAATGCCAAAATCTCACACCCTCATCCCCATTGCAAGATTTTGCTTCTACACATGCGCACAAGGCAAAAATATATGAAAAAAATTGGGAAAAAGATGATGGTGCCCATAGGACCGCCAGCAGAGTGTTCCCACGCAATCTGGTGGCCACTACCGATGCGCAATCAGCTATTGCACCGGTAGCAACCCACTACTGCCTAGAGCAGTGAGGGCAAACCTTTTTTTTCCTCAGGTGCCAAAAGAGGGTGTGCATGCGCTATCGTGCATGAGTGAGAGCCCAACGCATAATTCAATGCCTGGGGTGGGTGAAAATAGGTCCCCCCCCCAAGGCCTTCTGCAGGCCAGAAACGGCCTATTTCCTAACTTCTGGTGGGCCCAGTAGGCTCCTGTTTCACCTTCCCCAGGTTCCAAAGGCTTGCCTGGCACCAGGGGAGGGTAAAAACACCCTCCCCAATCTCCCCCAGAGGTTCCCAGGACCCAAAACGCCCTCCCAGAACCTCTGTGTGAGGCAAAAATCAGCTGGCCAAGACACACAGGCATGTTGGAGCTGAGCGAGGGCAACGGCTCGTGTAACAGCAGATATGGCTCCACATGCCACCTGTGGCACCCGTGCCAGAGGTTCGCCATCACTGGCCTAGAGGTAGAGCTCTCGCCTCACAATCAGGAGGTTTATGAACTCAACCCTAGGTAGAGGCAGATCTTTCTCTCTCTGGGCACAATGAGAATGTACGTTCAGTTGCCAAGAAGAGGATGGTGATTCTGGGCCTGCAAAAATAATGTTGCCTCTATTCCACAGGTTGTTCACTACTGTTCTAAAATGTGCAAAGATTCGGGCAAACCCCTCTCCCAAAACCTGATATATTCTCAATCCTCTAATGTTTCACCAGGACAGCAGCTCCATTGGCAAGGCTCCATGGCTCTTCCATTTTGGAAAGGCACCATCTAGAGTACAGTAAAACCCTGCTACAAGATGAGGTCCGTGCTTATTTTCATTCATTTGGTATATAAAATATTTCGAGTAGCTATAGCCAAACAATAGCATTCCTACGTAGAGGCAGGGGTGGGTCCTTACTTACCTCGCTGCCAGTTCGCTTCCTCCCACGTTGTGTGGGCGCACCTCATGGGAGTGCGCATGTGCAGTGCTGAAAAATCCAGAAATAATAATTTTTAAAAGCCAAAAACAAGATGGCAACCGCACGCACAGTGCCAGTAACTCGGCTTCTGAGTATTCAATTCAATTCAATTTATTAGATTTGTATGCCGCCCCTCTCCGAAGACTCGGGGCGGCATACAAATCCTTCCAAGCATACAGTATGCTTGGAAGGAAAAAAAATCAAAATTGTTTTAATTTTTTTTTAATATGGTGGCGCCCATGGACTGGCACTGGCTGAACTGGGTCGGTGATGTCATCGTGATGTCGCCAGCAGGTCACTATCCCTTTGGGTGAAACGGTCCGAACTGGAAGGAACCCACCCTTGCAAGAGAGGAATGCTATTTTTCTACTTTGGAAGCAATACTGACTTGCACAAAAAAAATCTTTATTCTGCAGAGTTTAAACATCTTCCAAAACCTAAATAAACGCCAGCATGAAAATGTTATACATATATTTGAAATTTGCATCATAGCAACAGATTTGGCTCTGTATTTCAAGTAAGTCCCTTATTTCCTATTACCAAACCATGAAGTCTTCTTATGCACATTAACGTTACTGCATTTTGTCATACGGTACTTTAATTTTAAGAGCCCTTTTGTTTCGCCCTGTTGTGATTTTAATCATTGTCAAAGGCAAGTTAAATAGAACAGAATAGAATTCTTTATAGGCCAAGCGTGATTGAACACACAAGGAATTTTTCTTGGTGCATATGCTCTCAGTATACATAAAAGAAAAAGATACATTTGTCAAGAATCATGTGGTACAACACTTAATGATTGTCGTAGGGGTCAAATAAGCAATGAAGAAACAATCAATATTAATAAAAAAATCTTAGGATACAAGCAACAAGTTACAGTCATACAGTCATAAGTGGGAGGAAAAGGACTTAGTAAAGAGTTTGACAGTGTTGAATTGTTTGTTTAGTAGAGTGATGGCATTCGGGAAAAAACTGTTCTTGTGTCTAGTTGTCTTGGTGTACAGTGCTCTGTAGCGATGTTTTGAGTTATGATATAAATGACATAAAACCTTAATTGAATTCATCTATGACTATGTCTGCTTTAAACTTTTGCATATCTACGCATCATAAAAACGATTGCATTCCAATGTACTTTCTGTAATATTTCTACTTAAAAACACAATGTAAATGTGATACTGAGATTTAATAAGAAAACTCAACATGATTCAAGCATCAGGGCATTATGATACTTAAAATATAGCATGATAAAACATTATTCCTTTCTGCATTATCAACTAATCTGTTGGCCGGGCTCCTAAAATCTATGAATTGAATTCAGTGGTGCAATTCTGTTGATTGATCTGCATCTCTAAGGAGTTTTTCATACATCTTTCAAATGTGGTTTGGGGGCTTGGGGACCATCCAGAGCAGATTTGGATCATCCTGGAAGGGAGGGGAGGTGAAAGTTCAAACTCTTCACACAATACTGGAAGTTGAAGCAGACCCACAAAAATGTGACTTGTATATATATTACAAAAGTTACTGTTTTTTCTCAGGAAAAGGACTATGTTTCAAAAAATAGTGGATGTCACTGAAAAAATGGAAGACGAGAATGAAGCCATTAAATACATAACTATGGATCCTACCAAAAAAGAAGTCATCATGTAAGTAGATTTAATGTTTCTCTTCCTGCAACATGGAGTGTGCTGAATTCTTTTAAAAATGTCTAAATCTATTATTTTTATTTCAAGGGCTATGATGATGACCGGCTGTGACCTTTCTGCCATCACTAAACCTTGGGAGGTGCAAAGTAAGGTGAGCACCATAAGAATCAAGAAAAACTCAGAATTTAATATATGCTATTCGGTCTATTTGTTGAATTTGCAAAGCAATTTAGACATAATGCAAAAAAGGGGAAATTTGAGACAGTGGTACCTCTTCTTACGAACACCTCTACTAATGAACTTTTTGAGATACGAACCTGGTGTTTATGATTTTTTTGCCTCTTCTTCCAAACTATTTTCACCTTACGAACCCGAGCCGCTGCTGCTGGGAAACCCCACCTCCGGACTTCTGTTGCTAGCCGAAGCGCCCGTTCTTGTGTTGCTGGGATTCCCCTGAGGCTCGCCTCGCTGGGATTCCCTTAATTTTTGCCGGCGCTACTTTGAATCCCAGCAAGGGGAGGCTTAGGGAAATCCCAACAACACTAGAACGGGCGCTTCGGCTGGCAATGGAAGTCTGGAGGCGGGGATTCCCAGTGGCGCAAGGCAAAAGGGGTGACTTTTGGGATGGGGTTGCACACATTATTTGCTTTTACATTGATTCCTATGAGGAAAATTGCTTCTTCTTACAAACCTTTCTATTTACGAACCTGGTCACGGAACAAATTAAGTTCGTAAGAAGAAGTACCACTGTATATATATTTTTAAGGAAGCAAAACTCCTTCATGAGTCCTTCCAGTTCGGACCAAAGCCCAATCTACCCCTGAAATACTCCATGTATTTTAAACCAAAGGCCATACTGGACTCTGGATGCATTACACTAAATCAGATCAAAATTTAATTTGGGTAATACAATGCAAGCCAATTCATTTAATGAACTTAATACAGGGACCATATTAATGTTTGTATATTTTAATGATTTCCCCCTCTGAGACAATTTAAAATTACAAATAAATGGTAAATTTTAGTTCAGATGACAGAAGGGAAATATATATGCAAACTTTTTAAGGTCTGCCTGTCCTCAGATGTCTTTCATCAAACATTTCTGCTAAGTCTGTTGTTAAGAAAATGTCATCTTTTTTATTGCTCCATGAATTGTCAACTAGGTCTCTCATGTCCAATCCCACTTTAAAGCTATTGTTCCCACAACTATGACATCTGCAAATTGTGTGGTGAGGACCACATTACTGGAACTTCCTTGACAAACATCTGATCATGATTTATATGAGGATCCACTTTTAGTAGTGGAAAGAAAGTAAATGTTCATTACTTAGTTTTACATAACTTTAACATGTTCTGCTTTAAGAAATAGTCTCTACCCATGTTTACCAACCATTTCATCATGTCTATAACTATTTTTTTTTGTTAAGATATTTAAAAAATAAAGACAAGGTTCTAAAGCAGCAGTCCCCAATCTTTCCAAGGAGGGGATGCGAGGGAGTGGGGATAGTTTTATGCGAGTGGCAGGCGAGTGAATGGAGCTGCACACGCAGATGCGAGGACCTGCCACTTGCATGAATGGAGTAGTGCCAGCAGCAGATTGCTACCGGTATGGATAAGAAAACCACACCAGTAGTGAAAGTTGAGCTGCACGCATAGCTTTACTTCTTCTGCAGGCATGTGCCTGTGTCCCAGCAAGATTTTGCTTCTGTGCATGCACACGAGGGAATGTGCACATCAGATTTCGGTGGTTTTTTGCTTCTGCACATGCGTGGAAGCAAAAAAACCACTAAAATCTCTCTCACACGCATGTCCCCTCACAAGATTTTGCTTCGTGTGCATGCGCAGAAGCAAAAATCTCACTCAGGTGCATGTTGTTGTTATTATTATTATTATTATTATTATTATTATTATTATTATTATTATTAATTAGATGTGTATGCCGCCCCGCTCCGAGGATCCGAGGATGCAATACAAACAATATGTATACAGATCTAATAGTTTAAAAACAGTAACTAAAATCCCATTATATTAAAAACAGTCAGTCTACTCAATCACATCCATATACCTGTATAACATTTAACGGTCAGAGAAGAAGGGGGCATGATCTAGCTGCCCCATGCCTGGCGACATAGATGGGTCTTAAGTGTCTTGCAGAAGGTGAGGAGTGTGGAGGCAGTACGAATCTCCGGAGGGAGCTGATTCCAGAGGGCAGGGGCCACCACAGAGAAGGCTCTTCCCCTAGGTCCCACCAGACGACATTGTTTGGTTGACGGGACCTGAAGAAGGCCAACTCTGTGGGACCTTATCGGTCGCTGGGGTGTATGCGGCAGAAGGTGGTCCCGTAAGTATTCTGGTCCAATGCCATGTAGGCCTTTGTAGGTCATTACCAACACTTTGAATTGTGTCCGAAAACCAATCGGCAGCCAATGTAGGCCGTGGAGTGTTGAAGAAACATGGGTGTATCTGGGGAGATCCATGACGGCTCACACACCCACGTTCTGCACGATTTGCAGTTTCCGAACACTCTTCAAACGTAGCCCCATGTAGAGAGCATTGCAATAGTCGAACCTCGAGGTGATGAGGGCGCACCAGGCAGACCTGGGCAAACGCCCCCGCTTGCCACAGCCGAAAGATGGCGTTCTAACATCAGCTGTGGATCGAGGAGGACGCCCAAATTACGGACCCTCTTTGAGAGAGTCAGTGATCCCCCCCCCCAGGGTAATGGACGGACAGATGGAATTGTCCTTGGGAGGCAAAACCCACAGCTACTCCATCTTGTCATGGTTGAGTTTGAGCCTGTTGACACCCATCCAGACCCCAACAGCCTCCAGGTACCGGCACATCACTTCCACTGCTTCACCAAGTAGTGGCAACTCACACCTGACAAGTGCATAAGCATGAATGCTCAACCGCCATTTGTGCAACCTAGCTCCAAACAGGATGCACCTGATAGTGGGTGGCAGCTCCAGGTTTAAGGACCCCAGTTTTTAAACAGTTACAATTTTTCCATAGAAAAAAATATTTTTCTCTGTCCTTCTGTACAATATCCTTTTCTTGGATCAATGTATGCTTTGATGGAGGGGAGAGGGGAGGCATAGAAATCAAATTAATAATAATAATAATAATAATAATAATAATAATAATAATAATAATAATAATAATATCTAATTACTCTACTTTCTGACAACAATTGTGAAAAACATAAAATTAATTCTTATCCGTTCCTCAGGTTGCTTTGATGGTTGCAAGTGAATTTTGGGAGCAAGGTGATCTTGAACGAACCGTCTTACAGCAACAGCCAATTGTAAGCATCCTACACAGCAGCAATGTATTCAATCTTAAAAAATAAGATTACAAGCCCACTAATTACTTTCTTCAATTCTTTCTAGGCTTTGATGGACAGAGCCAAAAGGGATGAATTACCGAAGCTTCAATGTGGTTTCATTGATTTTGTATGTACCTTTGTGTATAAGGTAAGGGATAGCTTCGTATCATTCCATTTTATTATGTATGTTCTTAATGTAGAAATACAAAATATGAGATTAAATCTGGACAGAACCAGGGGTGGGATTCAGCCAGTTCAGACGGTTTCAGGCAAACCGGTTGTTATGAATCTGGGCTGTTTGGTGAAACAGAAAGTCCCTCCATTGCTTGGCCCCGCCCTTCCTGACTCTCTCTGCCCCACCCACCCTACTTTGCAGTCACTTCTTTTCTCACCTCATCTGCTTGGGCCACTCGCTGGCCTTGCTCGTAGCTTGCCTAGACCCTAGACCACATGGCACCTGCGGCCTAGCTATTTTCCTGTTCCCTCACCTGCTATCGTGACTCCCTAGCCATCGCATCTTGCCTAGGCCCTCTCCAGTTCCCTCACCGGCTTGCCTGCTTTCCCAGCTCTCCAGCAATTGCAGCTTGCCTAGGCCCCTAGCTTCTCTCTGGCTTCCTCACTCCCAAGCCTTCCCCGCTCCCTAGTTTTAGGTAAATAAGTTGCTGTTTTGCTTTACACCTCAATCCCAGGGCCGTTGCATGCATCCTCCCTGGGAAATCTATGTTCACTGCCCATGCTTGCTTAGAACCTCTGGCCTCAAACCATGGTCCTCAGGGCTTAAGCAATTTATCTGTCCTGCAGTCTGCTGCACTCAGCCGAAGAACCATGAGGGGGGCAGTGCAGACACGGGGGGGGGAGTGTCACAGGCCCAAGGGGCCAAAGCATTTTGGGTTCTTACTGGTAAGAAATCCTACCCAGAAAGCCCTGCAGCGGAGAGAAGCAGACACCGACCTAGAGATCACATGGAGCATCTCTCCGCCTGAGGTTTGCCCAGCACCAACAAGGGCTGCAAGAAGCAGCCACAAGATCAAGCAACATCTTATAGCTGCAGAGCTTCTTCAGCCCTTGTTGGTGCTGGGCCAAGCCTTGGTCACTCAGGGAGATGCTCCATGTGCTGTTCAGGTCGGCTGCTGCTTCTCTCCACTGCTACTGTTGCTGGGAGAGCGTCTTGGGCAGCACAGTGAAATTTAGCATCCGTGAGCCACCACTTTGGGTCCTGTAACATGTCCTATCTGGAAAGCACTGCAGTGCAGTGGAGAGAAGCAGCATTCTTCTACCTGGCTGCTTCTCTCTGCAGCAGCACTTTTCTAATGGGACTTACTGGACCCAAAGTGGCGGCTCGTGGATGCTAAATTTCACTGTGATGACCAAGACGCTCTCCCAGTGGCGGAGAGAAGCAGCCACCAACCCAGTAAGCATATGGAATGTCTTTCCGAGTGACCGAGTCTCGTTGTGCCTTACTTGAAGTTGTCAGCCCTTCATTTAAAAATTTCCTCAAAAGAGGGAGGAAGTCCGGCCCCCAGCCCCTTTGTTGGACCCGGAAGCCTTGCCTGCCCACTCCTCAGGAGACTAGCCAGGAACGGCTGGTGGGCTCAGGCTATTCAGGCCGGCTGGCTCGTGGGTAGGGGGACGCCAGACTGGTGTGCGAATGATGCTCAGGATGGACCTGTTTTTCACTCATTTTTGTGAAAAATGGGGGCACACAGAGTGTTTGGAAAGCATGCAGAGTCTTCTCGGGGGCTGGGGGAAAGCAAAAACAGTCCCGTTTTTCAAAAAAAATTCCCCATTTTCACCCTTTTTTGCAAAAATGTGGTTCACAAAGGGTTTGGGAGGCCTGCAAAGTGCTTTTAAGGGCTGGGGGAAGGCCAAATGCTGTTTTTGCAAAAAAAAAACAAAAAACCAAATTTTGCCCATTTTTTTGCAAAAACGGAGGTGTTTTTGCCTTCCCCCAGCTGTCAATTTTTTGCAAAAATGGGGTGTAGGGGCAAGGCTTTGGAGGGCCAAAATGGCTGTATTTGGTGTCTAAGATGCACCAATATTTACATCCTGAGCCGCCCCGAGTCTACGGAAAGGGGCGGCATACAAATCTAATACATAAATAAATAAATAAAATCCTCCTTTGGGAGGTGGGGAAAGATGCGTCTTATATCCCCCAAAATACGGTATGTAAGAAATGCATCCCTAAAGAAAAATATTGTGCTGGTAAGATTTTTTCAATCCCCTCTATATAAAAATGCATGTGTTGCTACTGCTAATTTTCTATTTCAATGGTAAATAAACATTCCGCTGTTTCTTTAGGAATTCTCAAGGTTCCATAAAGAAATTACACCTATGCTTGATGGTCTTCAAAACAACCGAGTGGAATGGAAAGCTCTAGGCGATATTTATGACGCAAAGATGAAAGCTCTCGAAGAAGAAAAGCAAAAGCTAGAAGAAAATGATAAACCAGGTTAGGCATATAGAAATGCGCTGATTCAAGCAATCCATGGGTATATACAAACATTTCCGTAACCTTGAGAATTTTTGCTGAGTTTGGAACTTAAGGTACCAAATGTAGTTTTAATTGATATAATTTCAAGGTCTGCAGTACATTCCATCAGTTCTTTGCTGCAACAGATTAACCCAGCTATCTTTAGGGATTAGTGTAAATAATGACATATCGTGAGCAAAATCTAAATATCCCAAGAGTCCACTAACTGAAGAAAGTTTAAATTGATTTACACAGAGGATTCTGGAACAATATGAAGCAATAAAGCAGAAAATCAGCCAAAATTCACAATTCTTGTGCTAGATTGCAGAGACTATATTTTAGAGGAAGGGAGGGAGGGAGGACGGATGGAGGGAGGATGGGAAGGAAGGAAGGATGGGAAGGAGGGAGGGAGGAGAGGGAAGGGAAGGGAAATACTAAAAAATACTAATTCATTTTGGGAAGAATCCATCTGAATGCAATCCGAATGCAGTGATCCCTCGAGTTTCGCGATCTCGTTCTTCGCGAAACGCTATATCGCGATTTTTCCACCCGATGACGTCATACGTCATCACCAAGAGTCACTTCTCTGTCTCTTTCTCTTTCTTTCCTGTCATTCTCTGCTTCAATCATTTTCTCATTTCTCTTCCTTCCTTTCTCATCTTTCTTTCTCTCTCTCTTTCTCTATCTTGCTTCTTCCTCTCTCACACTCTCTTCCTCCCTCTCTCATCTCTTTCTTTCCTTCTCTCTCTTTCTCTATCTCTCCCCCTCTTGCTCTCGAGCGGCTGCCTAGCAGCTGATCTGCTTGGCAGCGCAGCAGCAGCGAGGAGCCGAAGATCCGGGTTTCCCCTTTCCGTGGGCAGCGGGGAAACCCGGATCTTCGGCTCCTCGCTGGTGCTGCGCTGCCGAGCAGATCAGCTGCTAGGCAGACGAAAGAATCTTCCCTGGGTCTTCCCCCGCCACCCACGCAAACTCCACCATCTGCGCATGCGCGGCCATGGAAAAAAGGGCACGCATGCGCAGATGGTGTTTTTACTTCCGGAACCCTACATTGCGAAAAATCGATTATTGCGAGGGGTCTGAGAACGGAACCCTCGCGATAATAGAGAGATCACTGTAGTATATTTTAGAGGGACAGTAAAGCAACAAATTTAAAAAGTGCAGACAAACCAAAATGACAGAAATAAGATATACCAATTTTAAACCACTATGTTTACCAAGATCAAATTTAAATAAACCACAGCTGAAAAATATTATCTGTTAACTATTTTGAATGCCAGCTTTTTAACTTCAAAAAGTTAAAATTGTAAATTAGTCTGGGTTTAAGGTTGTGGAACTTAATTTATGAAAATTGTATGATTTAATGAGAATGGGCTTGCTCAATTAATTTCAATTTTTGCTACTGCACAAATTTTTTATATTACATTTTTTTTAAAAAAAATTTGCTGTATCTTGCAAGTGTTTGAGGCCACAATCAAGACTATCCTGAAAATACCGTTGGATCTCTATAACAATGGCTGTAATTTACTTTGACATTTTTCTGACTGTTAATGATACTCATAAATAAAATCCAGTGGCCCCAATCCCACCAAAGTTTCCCCATAAATAGCCCTATTACAGTACTTTACTATGAAAGTATAACCCAGCCTATGGTAAGACATCATCAATTCACTTATATCTCTTTTTGTGATAAGTAGGTGATGTTTTTCTGAAATACATTATTTCCCTGGGCATGATCTCCAATTATATTTCCACTTTGCTGATACTTAAGAATGCTTCTACTTAAGAACTTTTCTAGATAAGAACTGGGTGCTCAAGATTTTTTTACCTCTACTTAATAACCATTTTTTACTTAAGAACCCGAGCCCAGAAAAATTTCCTAGAAAATTTGAGAGCGGCACGAAGGCCCGCCCAGTTTTCTGCCATCCCTCCTTTAATCCCGGCCATCTCGGGCTTTTCTGGGCTACCAGAGGAGCCTTTCGGTGGCGCTTAACGAGGCTTTGGCAGCCCAGAGCAAACAAAGCATTTTCCTTTCTCTGGGTGCTTGGAGGGGGAATAAACTAATTCGCTGTGGTGACTCCCTCATGCTGCCTTCCATACATCTGGCATGAGGTTGCCTCCTGGAGCATCTGGGCACGGAAAGGCAAAAGGGGACTCTCACCTCACCTTCTTCCTTTGGCAGTGACTGTGCTCCTCGTCTTCTTCCTCCTCCTCCTCCTCCCACCCAAAATTTGAGCTTTTCTTTCTTTCCTAATGGGTTTACACGCATCATTTGCTTTTACATTGATTCCTATGGGAAAAATTGCTTCTACTTAAGAACCTGGTCAGGGAATGAATTAAGTTCTTAAGTAGAGGTACCATTGTAAAATGGTAGGCTGGTAGCTGGAGTTGGAGAATGTAGAAATTCAACACTAGCATTGTCCAGGGCTCACCATCAAAATCTCCCCCCCCCCCCCCCGCTTCAATCTTTTGTGGAACATCTAGCAACCTTTCTGAGTTGAGAAAGGCTGATATGTACTATATATACTATTCTGATAGCTTCCATGCTGTATATTCCTTCCTTCAACCACTGAGCAGCAGGTTCTATGCAGCTGTTAAAGTTATTGCCCTGTATATACATTAGTTATCTAAAGTACAAAGATTGACTTCCTGGTATAAATAAGTAAAACACCTCAAAATTCAAGTGAAAATTATACTGTTAATTATACTTCAGCATTTCAGCAGATAGGTCATGGATCAAATTGCCATACAGATGAAAAGAAAAAAAATAACATAGTATCATAGTGATCCCCAGTTTTCAAATTTAAGTTTAATTCTAATATTGATTGTGCTAATGTAAATAAATAAGAAAAGAGTCATATAACAAATACAATCTGGTGTAATCATTTCAAATCAACTGAGAGCAGCTTATATTGGTCAAGTAGAAAAGAGGGTTATATTGTCCTATCATTTAATTGTATATACCAAAATGTCCACTGAGAAATTTTGTATGATGTTTTATACGTCTGATAATTAATCATTGGTTATAATAGAAAAATTGCACCAGAGTACATTCAATGTGGTCAGCAGTGAAAATGGGTTGAACTTTCAAATGATTAGATGATTCTTTTGATGCTAAAGTATACATCAATAAACCATTTCAAAAATTAAAATGCATGCATATTTATACATTGTTGGGTTTTTTTCCATTTTAGCAGGAGAAGTTGCTGGAAATGGAGAATCAGCAGATGGCAAATCAAAAACATGTGTAATTTTATAATTAAATGGAAGCCATTTCTGCTACAATCAAGACACCTATCAACATTTTCAGTGAGCTCAAGGATTTCTGTCAATATAACGGAGCATAAACTGTTCAGTCTTTATTCATCTACAATGAAAGTGGAACATTTTTACCAGTGGAAAGTGGAACATTTTAAAGAAATGACTAACGTGAAATTACTTTGTCAAAAGTGATTGTGGACTCATTTCTTGGTTGCTGCTCTTCTCAGTTAACAGTATTTATTTAATATATTAAACCCTGTGAACTTTCAGGAGACTATAATTTTACACAACTTTCAGTTAATTTCATATGATAAAATTCAATATTGCACAAAACAGAGCACTGTAATTGTAGCATTGTAATTATTAATGCACAGAAGTAAGTTTTATATTATGTTTAGTTACTTTATTTTATTTATTTATTTATTTATTTATTTATTTATTGGATTTGTATGCCGCCCCTCTCTGTAGACTCCCCTGGAATAATTCATGTTCATATACTTTTACTATTACCAATAAAGTTATAGGTCATATCATTTTGAAAGTTCTTTTTGTAACATAAACTTATGGCTAGAAACAGGCTTATTTCATAAATATATCTAAATCTAGCAAAAGGATTCTAATACAGAGAGTGCTCAACTTATGACCATCACTGAATTATGCTTGTAAGTTATTGTAGATGTAAGTCCACACAATCAGACCCGAATTTTCAATACTTATTTACAGCAGTTGTTAATAGTGTGATTGTTAAATGAATCCATTTTTCACAATGGACATTTTTTTCCAAAAACTGGAAGTAATGTCCTAAACTGACAAAACAACATTGCAAATTATGGTTATATGAATGCAAGATGCTGCAAACAAGCCATAAAGATATTTTGGGTAATTTCTCAGTTTAGCCTACAAATGTTGTATTGACTCAGGGAAATGAATTATATCTTTTATACTTATATCTACTGTATATAATTGTCTCTTTGATAATAATTACACATTATTTCCACATTAAGGGTGTTTAAAACAATCCAAATGGAAAATTACAAGGTGGAAGTTTTTCAATAGTAATTTGTCTTTTGAAAACTAAAAGGAATGGGAAAACCTGCTAACCATTATTAGCTATGAAATCTAAGGTCATGAAATCCAATCATAGATTTTTATGTCTCCATATTGATTGAATTCATCATCCATATATAGATGGATTATTTTCAGAGGAAATTTAAGACAACAGGGCAATGGAGAGATTTTCATTACATTCTTTTCTGTAATAAGACTCCCAATATAAACAAGGTTACAGAAATGATAACACTACCCCAGCATGGTAATACCTAACAGTTATACCATTATGTTTTTCTATCTTGAAATACAAAACATGTTCTTTAGAATAAAGATGGAAGTATTTCCCCTTTCCCAAAGGGCAGGTAAATGTTTCCTGTATATTTTAAAGATAACAACCATGAATAACCAGATTCTAGGTCTGTTCCATTAATTTGCTGCTATTGTAGTTCGATAATTATTTCATTTGTTCGTTCATTCCTTTATTTGTAAGCTGCCTTATCTAATGATTCTAGATGGCTGGCACAAGATAACTGGATAATGTAGAACTAAAATGCAGCCGAGATATAAATATCCATGTTTTTCTTTACAAAATAGAGATACAAGAGGATATGATTGAATTAGATCAGTATGTGCAGATGTGTTTCAATAACTTCATTACAAAGTTCTACATGAAATCTAACCTTCAAAATAGACAGATGTTTAATAGGGTTTGGTTGAGCAGCTATCGCAAACAGCTCCTGTAAATCTCTTGAGAGACCAGGTAGATAGATGTAAACGGGCTGCCACTTATTGGATTTGATTGCCATCTTGCAACGTGTCAAAGAATTAACCTTTAAATCCATCTTCTTATGTAAAGAATCCCTCAAAGACTACCACCTTTCTTTGCCATTTGAGGACATCCTAGTTTAGCCTTGTTTCACCCTTACTTGTGTATGCATGATCTGTGAAAAATGCAGTTTATTTTAAGTAGCTCTTTGAGAGTCAGTCCTTTGAGAATCTGAGTGAGGAAACAAACTCCGCAATGCTACTTTTACTTCTTGTAGGGTATGTAACAGCATATCAACCATTTGCCAGGGTCTCTCTCTCTGTCCCTTCCTACCCTTTGCAGAATCAAAGTGAATTTTTTCTAAAATCTATTTCTCACCCCCTCTCTTCTCATTACTGTTTTATTGTTAATCTAAGAGTTCTTCAATAGTCAACTTCATCTGTGGTTTTATTTATTTTGTTCTATTCATTTATTTATTTTGTCAAAACATGTACAAGATAGCAGGTATTGGTATGAAAATAAACAAAAGCAGAGTAGGTACAGGTAAATTTGGACAATAGAATAAGACAGGGACAGTAGGCACAGTAGTGTGCTTATACACACCCCTTCCAGACCTCTTAGGAATGGGGTGAGGGTGACTGTAGACAGTCTAAGATTAAAGTTTTGGGGGGTTGGGGAAGAAATTAGAGTCAAGTAGCTCTAAGTTATCTCAGCCCAAAATTTCAAGTACGGGGGAATAAGGTATTCTGTTGCAAGCAGAGGGGTGGAGAACTCTTTGTATGAAATATTTATGGACTCTCTCAATTGTATTAATGTCTGATATGCAATCCGGGTTCAAGACAGGTGAGCTGTATTCAAGAATTGGTCTAGCAAATGTTTTGTACGCTCTGGTTAGCAGTGTAATATTGCCAGAGAAGAAGCTGCGCAAGATTAGATTAACAACACCTAGTGCCTTTTTGGCAATGTTGTTACAATGGGCTCTGCTACTTTGGTCATTGGGTCATTTTTTTCAGCACAAAGTGAGATATTTGAACATTCATCCGGGTTCTGCATTATACCAGAAATATGGAATCAGGAATTGGATTAGATGGCATATTCATTCAACTGTTAGCTTTTAAAGTGTTAGTCACCTCCTTTTGAATATCATTGTATGTCCACAGATGTGCCCTACGTTGATTTCAAGTGTAGTGAAAACACTTCATCTCATTTGCTCATGTTACTAGGACTCTGCAAAGCATAGAAAAGAGGGGCTTCACATCAGCGATAGAGCAAAGAAAGTACCCTAGATTTTGCTGCAGTTGTCAGTTCTACTTTTGCCAAGACATTTTCAGTTTGCTACAGTTACATCTTTCCAAGGTTTCTGCTTGGAAGAGTTTCCAAAGTTTCCAGGAAAGATGCAGTTGTGGAGTTGCAAACAGAGGCTATGTGATTTGTCCCTACCCTTCCGTGAAACAGCTGTTGGCCTTCAAGACTGAAGTATTACCCAGCAGTATTAATCATCCCCCTTTAATGACAAACTCAGGTGGCTGGCTGGCTGCCAATACAGTGATATCAAACATAAAATTGCTGGGAAACCAGAGGAGACAATGTAAAGAAAGAAGCATATTCACCTGGGAAAAGAGAACTGGAAATATGGTGGATCCTGGGGAAAAATGTATTTATAGAGTTATTTATATTTTTTTTTAAAGTTTGACAGGACTAACTATGATTGTTTATTACTATTATTAAGGGAATGGAGGCTAAAAAATATGAAGAATGGTTACTGGAACTGGGCATGGCTAGGCTAGCGAAGAGAAGGACCAGGGGAGACATGAGAGTGTTCCAATATTTGAGGGACTGTCACAGAGAGGAAGAGGTCAAGCTATTTTCCAAAGTATCTGAAGGCCAGAAAAGGAATAATGGATGGAAACTGACCAAGGAGATTCAATCTAGAAATAAGGAGAAATTTTCTGACAGTGAGAACAGCTTGCCTTCGGAGGTTGTAGGAGCACCATCATTGGAGGCTTCCAAGAAGATATTGGACTGCCATTTGTCGGAAATGGTGTAGGGTCTCCTGCTTGGGCAGGGGGCTGGGCTAGAAAGTCCCTTCCAACTCTATTATTCTGTTATTTTTATTAAAAATGTGAACTCACAACTTCCATTTCTGGAACTGCTGTTATTGCCCTTCTTATCCACTGAGTTCTTCCCCAAAACCTATCATAATGCAATGTGCATCTTAAACAGTGTGGGCTTTCGTAACTGACAGAAGGAAAATTTGTCAGTGTGCCTATTATCTAATTCAAGACTTTTGAATTAGAACCCAGTGTGTCGATAACCATTGAGACCATCACAGCTAGTTATGCAGCAATTTTTCCATTTTCAATGCTTAGTGTTCTTGTCTAATTCTTTATTTTCTATTCTACACTGCCTTCTTTTCAACCAGTTAAATCTGTGTGATCAGTGTCAAGACTGTATTAGTTTTAACCTGTTTACCAATGAGTACTTTTTCAACTATATGATCCTTCCAATTTTTCATTACTGGCATGATTTTTACAAATATTCCAAATGAATCATGTTGGTGACAATGTTATATTGCTGTTATAATTAATTTTCTTAGACAATAAGATCTACCGCTTATTTCTGCTTCTTTGCACAATTTTTACTTCAAATCACAATGATTTTTTATTTCTGGTTTTGATTGAATTAATTCAAATAGTTTTGTCGAGGCTTGAGACACTTTTATAAATGTTTTAACTGTAAGCCATTGCCAAGTTTTATCTTTATTCAACTTTCCCTCAATCTGTTGTATAAATTAATCATGTAATGGCATTCTGCTTATTTTTATTACATCATTTCAGCATTCCATGTTTTGTTTCCTGTACATTCAATAAGTTCCAATTTTTATTTTGCATCTGTACTTGTTCCTGGCTGTCTTTTATATAATCAGTCAACGAATGGTTTTTCTTCTATGACAATTTGTTTGACTTGAAATAAACCTCCTCCTCTCTTTTTGAGAAGGTACAGTATTAATTTATAAGGATGTAATTTATAATGAATATTCATTAGTTTTCTTGTTATTTGGTCCCAACTGGTGTCCAGTTAATTATTCCAGTAGTGTTATCACATCATAGCTATGGCCCAGATATTGATGTCTTTGATGGTGTTTTCACCATTCAATTTTGTTTTTAGCAGTTTTCTCAATCTTTGCATGCATTCTTTACTATTCACATTTTTGACTTCCCATGCTTGATATTATTCAGCTATAAAATGCCCAGATACTTGTAGGTTTCATTGTGTTCCTTCTTGATGGTTTGGTCATTTGGCATTTGGCATTTCAATTCCATTTCTGCTTTATGATTTTACCCCAATTTATTGTTCCTGTAGATTTATCCAAACCTATTTCCATTTCTACATCTGTGTTAAAAATGCTTACAGTATTTATTAATGACTGGATTTCAATTTTTGGTTTTTCACTAAGCTTCAGATCATCCATTAAAAAACAATTTTCTTTTGCCTTTTTAGCTAACCTCGGCTTCTCTAAACTGATTCCCTTTTTATCATCAGTGATAAAACTCTGAATTACATCTGATTATAATTTTTAAAACTTGGCATGATTAAAAATAAAAGCTCCTACCAAAGTTTTAATTTAAACTAATACTTATGGTTCAAGGTGAATGAGACACAGGATATTTCCTGTTTCCTATTCAAGTAAAACATATACAGTTAAAAAAACATATTTTTTAAAAAAGTATTGTGAACAAAATATGAAAACCTGCTTTTTATTTACAGATTTTGAGAGGTATGGAGAAACAAATTTCAGATTTGGAGATTTCATTTTAGAGAAACAAGTCTTGAAAGTATTCATCAAATTCTTCTTCCCTATAAAATAAAGGAAATACATATCATGAGTTAGAACAAGAATATAGCGGTTTTTATTTATAAATGCAGGGAATATTTTACAGCAAAAGTTCCACATTTTACAGATATACCACCAAGGGTATGCTGACAGTTTTTATCTGACTAGACAACTCAAGCTTTGGGGATTTCTCATTAGGTCAAAGTATATTCACTGCAAACTATCCTTTCTATTTCTAGTAAGGTAGGCCTACTAAGTAAGAAGTAAGTAAATATATCCTTGAGCAAAAGTAATCTCTGCTCTGGAGTTTAAATAGCAAGAAAGAATTTTAACAGAGACTTTTGTTCTTTTGAGTTGTGGAGAACAAAATAAAGGAATCCTAACACAGATCGAACTGAGAATAATAAACTAACCCATCCAATCTTCCAGATACAATGAATAACTATGCAGAGTGGCTATGAGGCTCGGCTTTATTTGTATATTCTCAAGCTAATCTTATCATCTTAGACAGTTCTAATTTTAAAGAAAAATGTTATTGCTTTTAGAATAATGACAGAAAAAGCAAAAAATCTCAAAGATAAAAATATATGTGTTATCAAAGTAAAGAAAACGCATAGGGTTTTTTAGATGAAAGAATGCAACAAAAGAAAAGAGGGTATTATAGATCAGTTTAGCTATAAATAGTTACAATTCTACATGTACTCTAATTATCTAAAGGAATTATTTAGATGCATACATATTTCTCTCGTATTTTTACTTCTCAAAGATTAGATAGATAGATAGATAGATAGATAGATAGATAGATAGATAGATAGATAGATAGATAGATAGATACAGATACACAGACACACACAGAGTATATATACAGTATCTACATACTGGTATTTTATGTCTGTGTGTCTGTATTTATAAAAATAAAAAACAATACTTTTTCTTCTTACCGTATTTTTCAGAGTATAAGACACACCATCCTCCCCGCCCCCCAAAAAAGAATATCTGGGTGCATCTTATACTCCAAATGCCGCCACACCCAGTCTTTCAAATGGAGATTTCAAAGTCTGAAAAAATCCTCTGAAATGGACCTTCAGAAAAAAGCCTCTCAGACGGAGGTTTCAGAGGCAGGGGAAAAAGCTCACAGCCAATGAAGCCACTGCTATAATTCACTTCTGGGAACAGCTGATTGGGGCTATTCTGGGAAGCCGATCCACCCATTAATCAGTTTTTTTCTTATTTTCCTCCCCCAGAATTAAGGTGTGCCTTATACTCTGGTGCGTCTTATAGTCTGAAAAATGCGGCAATTAAAATACTTTTTCTGTTTAGATAAACTTTTAAGGAAGGTCGCAGACCTTGTTTTTTCTTCTGCATCCTGTAGTGGACCCCTCCAGAAATCTGCCTCAGATGGACCATCTTCCTGATCATCATCATCTGAGTCTGTTAAACAAGATAACAATGTTTAAAATAAGATGATTTTAAGAGCATTTTCACATTTTTAGCTAGATTTTTTTAACACATTTTTTAAAGCATAAAAATAAAATGGGGAATAATGCACCATAATTTAATTAAGCAGATGTCTCTGATCACTAACCATTGGAGTTATCCTTATTTAGCTATGACAAATCAGGAACATAAAAAAACATGTTCATAGATACAGCCTTTTTTTGGTCCTATATTAAGAAGGGTTTTGTGTAGTAGTGAAAGACATAGGTACTAAACACAGACCACGAATCCCTCCTCTAGCGTAAAGCCAGTTGGACCAGTCACATCCTCTCAATCTCAGGAAGGAGATAATGGCAAACCACTCAGGGGTGGGTTACACTTACCTTCGCCACTGGTTCACATCATGACGTTTTTGCGTGCGTCCCTTTGTGCAATTCTGCTTTTGTTCATGCTCATTAGCTATAATCAGCCCGAAACACAGCTGAGGAGCTGATCAGCTGTGCTTCAGGTGAAGGAATAAAGCTAAGTATAAAAACAAGGGCAGGCAGGAGGGCCCTTATCCAAGCAGCAGCAGAGGAAAAAACTTCCAAACAGTAAAAGAAAATCGCAAAAAAAACACAAAAATGATGGCAGCGCTCACGGACTGACACTGAGCAAACCGGATCCGTGACGCCATCATGATATCACCAGCGGGTCACTACCGCTTCAGGCAATCCAGTCTGGACTGGAAGGAACCCACCCCTGAAACCATTTCTGTATGTGTTGCCAAGAAAACTGCAGGGACTCACCATATAGCCACTAGGAAGTTGGGCTAGCTTGAAGGCACCCACATACAGACCAACAAATATATATTTGTGTCCTCGTCTCCAAATAATGTATAACCTCATTTCCATTTCAGGTGTTTGTTATATAGCAAAAAGGGAGCTGCATTTTAAGGTATTGAAGCTGAAACCTTGATGAATTTCTTTGGGTTTCAGAAATCCAAATCCTAATTAGAATCTTTAGCAATACATTTCTTCCTTTTCTGATGTTTTTCTCCAGATCCTTTTTTTCCTGGTTCACATATTTTGATGATTCTACAAGTTTCTTTACTCAACAGAAATGATTTCCTACAATTTTTTGAATACTAACCTTCATCAGTTTTGTCCGATTCTTCCAATGATGCTCGACCTAAAAAAAAATCATTTCGGAAATAATTAGTTTACCTTTGCCATCAAATGCACCTCAATTAATAATAACAATGGAATCCAGAGTTTCAGTCATAAATCATTCTGGTCATAAGTTGAGGTACCACATCAGTGGATTTGATTTTACAACTGTTTCTATGATGGTCAAAAAGCAAGTCATCATGGTTGTTAAGCAAACACGCAGTTGTTAAACAAATCCAGCATATCCAATGATTTTTTTAAAAACTTGTAAATGTGAACTGGTTTCCAAGGGCTTGAAATGAGATCATGTGCTGGGGGAGGGGGGGCAGCAGTCATAACTCTTAGGTTGGGTGGTAAGTAGCTCTTTTGAGGTCAATCATAACTGCGAATGCCCACTAAGCAATCAGCTGTAAGTCAAAGATTACCTGTGTTGTCTGTATATTTAAATTGTAACCTCACAGAGTCAGATATCCCCATTTTATAAAATGTAAAATGTACCTGTAATTTAGTTAAAGGCGAGCTTAAAGGTAACCCTTCATGCTGAAATTTTCTTTTTACCTTCATGGGTCTTTTTTTTCTTTGCCTTGTGTCTGTGAGGTGAAGATGTCCTTGATTTTTTACCCTTTGCAATTTTGGAGCTTTGTTCTGTGTTGTCTTGCTTCTTTCCTGGTTTGACCTCCGTTTTCCTTTATAAGAAGAAATAAATAACATCCAGCTTCAAAAATTTATAAACATGGGTTAGAACTATATCCGTTTTAACCTTCTCTAGATGATCATTTAAATATAAACTTTTAAACTGCCCACATTTTGTTTCTAGCCTGCACAAAACTAGACTAAGGAATGTACTTTTCTCTCCTTGTATTACAGATAAATGTGACCCAATCTTTCTGCTTTCAAAAAGTATCTGATCTCAATTGAACTGATATGTGCTGTGTTGATTCTAAAGGAGAATTTACTGACTTTTAACCTCAAAAATGTCTGGAAATGTTAGCACTTAAAAGTTTTTTGGGTAGGAAACAGGGTCCTGGTATCTATCAATCTGATGCCATGTTGAAAACCACAAAGACAAATGCTGGGAGTGGGTGGGTGGGTGGTTGCAGGAGAGGGGGAGGTCTCTATACCATAAAATTCTATTTTTTTAAAAAAAGGTATTGTCTCTATACAATTAGAGATTATACACATACAGGAAAACTTGTGCACTTGTATATTTCTATTTCATGAGCAAGTAACTGCTACCTACACACAGTTTCTCTGACAAATTGGCATTAAAGATACTAGTTTGCTTCTTAGAACATGGATGAATGAAATTTAATGGTGTCACCAATCAAGTAATAAGCCAATAGCAATAACGGCTCTGCTTATCTTTAAGGTAAATTCTATACTAGTTTCCCTTAAATTATCTCGCAATGATAGGTCGGTTGGCAATAGAAAGCAAGATGTGGTGGAAAGTGTGCCAGAGTCACAGAAGGAAAAAGCTTAGGGGGCCAAGAGACAAAGAAGCTTGGAGTGTCTGGGAGACAGAAAGAGGGCAGAAGAATCCCGCTAGCAGTTTGCGGAGTATATCTAGTCGTTAGGCACAAAGGTTCTTTAGACTGGCATGATTTCTGTAGACGAGCAACAATGAAGAAACTATTCTGAAGTACGGTAACTCTTTGTGTTGTTCTTGGTCCTTCGACATAGGCTTAGCTAATGTGGCGTTTTACAACTGTGATGGTGAAGCTTGTAGGTTGGTTTCAAAACATTTTGTTACCAGGCTAAGTAACATCTTCAGGGGAGGTTTACGAGATGCCACTGTTCTTCTGTTTATAAGGGCTGGGTGAGTGGGTCAAGGGAGAGTCTTATGATGGGTCTTGTGATGAATCATCAGTAGGCGTCTTGTGACGCATCTTGTGATAGGGAGGTTACATCAGGTCAGGGACCTTGGGAGGTGAACTGCCTCTCTCTTCCCATCTTGGGTCTCTTGGGTAGTAATTTAGCCCTGCGCCTCTGGAAGGAAAAAGCTGCGTCTTCCATACCTGAGCAATGTGGCCGATTTTTACACAACATTGGCAACTGTGTTGTGGAACTGGCATGCTGCCCCCTGCAACTGTAACATGTTGCTGACCCCAACCTTCTCACTTTGCTTCTTTGCTCTGCCCTGAATACCTCTTCTTCCTCTTTGTCCTGGTAGCTCCGCATCCCAATGAGTTTCATGAACTTCAGAAATTGGTTTGTTAGGGACCTGCACTTTTGGCGGAGCGTATCGTCAGCCTATTCCAACCCTCAGCGACCCAGGCCTCCTCTACTGCTGCCTTCAGAGTCAGGTTGGCTTTAGATAGGAGCTTCTTTTGCAGATTAATGTTCTCATAGCCCACGAACGAGCTGGCCCAGTAGTGGATCATCTAGATCGTGGAATTGGCAGTGAGTTGCCGCTCACTTTAAACTGTTTCATATTCATTGATGCTTTCCTCTTCTTATTGTAGTCTTTCCCCGAATTTATATCGGCTGACCACCTTCAAGGATGCAGGATCATGCCTTTGGAATCGGTGTCTTAATGTGTCCCATGATACTGCATCAACAGCATCAGGTTTAGCTAAAGCTATAGCAATCTCAAAAACATTAACCCCACAATGGCTCAGAAACATCGCTCTCTTTCGGTTGTTGGATAGAGTCTACAAGTCATTAGCTTCCAAGAAACAGCGGAACCGTGTCACGTAGTTTTCCCAAGTTCCATTCACTGGGTTGAATGGAGTTGGTGGTGGAAGGACAACGTGGCTTCTTGCTATTGCAGTCTTCGTTCCTTTGTTCCGATTTGAATTTGGCACCTCGTGGGCTGACGCTTCCTTCCAGCCGTGCTGGATTATTTTGTAGAATCCCACCTTTGTCGCCAGATGTTGAGTTCCAACATTGACTAAGCAGGAGGCAGGTTGAGTGACTTCAGTTCTTTATTGGTTACGGTGAGCAAACATCAGCAAAACCCCTAGGTATGGTTGTGGTTTAAATAGAGAGCCCTGGCTGGGAAAGACCAATCAGCATTTACCTCTTCTGTTCCAACAGTGAAAACTTCCTAGCTAATATGCGTATCTCAAGACACAACATCGGGTGGGGGGGGGAGGTGCGTGGGTTGCTAGAGGGCCAAGTCTGTCTCTGATTGGCTGGGAAGTTGATTTGGAGGGGTTTGTAGCCTGGTTGTAGGTCAATGTGTCTGTTGATAGAATGTGGGGTTCCAGGCTTTGATGAACTCATCATGGCAGGTGGTTTTATAACTATTAAAGTACACTTCTTTTACTCATATTAGCTAGGATTATTAAAATAGTAATCAAACATATCTGGAAATAAAATTTCAATAGTAAATGGTAATAGTAATAATAAAAAAGGCCAGGCTGCTAGGAACTGTTAATATTCATGATGCCAATTATGTCATCCTACGTTCTTGTAAAGGACAAGACGCACATGAAGGCCAAGATCAGTTAAAAAATTGATAGATGTGATTTCACATTGTTTTATATATATATATATAAAAATAACATCGAGATCTAAAAACCAAAGGTTAAAGATTATGGCATAAATCAGCAGTGGTGGTCCCAAGGGTTATTGATATACTGGGTGTCCTACCAAAAAGCTTGGATGGCAATTAGAAAATCTGGGCATTGACAGAATTTATGGTTGTCAATTACAAAAGGCCATGCTATTTTATATACAGTATTTCATTATATACTGCACTGATATAATACAACATACACAATGCGTATGAAGGCCAACACGAATTAAAGAACTGGCAGCTGCAATTTCACATTTTTGTGTACATAATAATAGATGCCTTGGGTGCAATCCCAAAATATCTGGACAACCATTTGTAAACATCAGCACTGATAAAATCACTATTAGTCAATTGCAAAAGGCAGCTTTACTTTCAACCTGAAACAATTCTTTTAATACCATCAAACAACAACATCCCAGATCCCTGAAAACTGACATCAAAATGCCAAATCTAGTCTAAACATCTGGCTGACTGTGTGACAAACCATAATAATATTCATTGAAAGGTGCATTACCTGTGATGAAAATTTAATTTGAAAGAGCACTCTGGACAGAGTCCTTTAAAAAAAAGAATAACATATTTTATTTGTATGTACACACAGAAACACACACATAGATTGGAAACTGCCTACAAATTGGAGGGATACCAATAAGTGTCATTAAATGCATAAGTAATTAAAAATTAACATGATTTTGAGAGCCTGTCCAGTATAGTAGTTAACAGCACTGGCATAGAAAGCAGGAAACCGAGTTTTAGTCCTGCTGACTGACACTGGGCCAGTCTCTCTCATTCCGCCCTAGGAAGCAATCAAGGCCAAACCACTTCCACTAAGCTGGTCAAGAAAACTGCACTGGCTTGTCCAGGGTGTTATCAAGAATCAACCCCGACTTATCAGAGATAAGGTGGCTCACTAGGTTATGATGCTGGCCTGACAATCAATAGGCTCACGTTCAAGACCCAGTTTCTGCCTCATGGTTGAGATGAGCTCCCAGCACACGCTCCAGCTCCTGTTGACCCAGCAGTTTGAAAGTGGGCAACTGTAAGCAGAGGGCAATTGTGAGTAGATAGATGGATACCACTTTGGTGAGCAATTTAGTGGGGTCACCAAAGGAGCCCAACTGCGTTACTCGCGATATCACCATTCAATCCTTTAAAACCCGGAAGCACTTTGATGCTCTCGATACGAATGTAGTAGTAACTCTGACTTGAAGGCACATATACACACATCTAAATGTTATTTTTATACTTCAGGATTGCCATATATAAAATTCAGGGTGTCCAGGGGAAAAGTATTTTGAAATTCCCTGATATTTCCCTGACATTTCTCTGTAACTTGCGATGTAGTTAAGGCGCAGTCATAGATGACATCATACCAAATGGCTAAGCCATGGAGAAATATCGGTAGCTGAGGAAGGAAGTTGTTGCCATAGTCATGCTCATTTTTTCTTGACTCTGCCAGGCAGCGCAATCCTTTTTTTCCCCATTAATTTCCCCTGACTTTTAAACATTTTAATAGTTTGTTTTCCCCCCCTGATTTATTCCATTTTTTTTTCACGAATTGCCTGATAATTCCCTGATATTTCCTGAACTGCTGATTTCCCTCATAATTCCGATTTCCCTGTTTTCCAGGTTTGCTGGACACCCTGAAAATTTCACTTTGCATTTCTTTGGGCTAACTAAATAACTCAAATTGAAATAAACAATGCAAATCTATATAAAATAAAAATATTCCCTAAAGCTAATTTATAACATGGAATCAAGAGTCTTGCGTCACCTTTGGTCAGAATGGTTGTGTATCTACTCGGACTGTGTGATGGCTGAAAGTCAGCCAGCTAATTAACCTTCCTGATATTCTTCATTCTCAAACTCTTCCACAGATAAGGCAAAAGTAGCGGTTTGAGCCACAGCAAATGATGCACCAGAAATAAACTGTCAATCTATCATGGATTAAAAATGGACCTAACTGTACTTTCTTTTGGATATGTTGTAGTTAAATTTCCCATCACCTATATTTTAAAAATTCCTAAAGTTATTTTTCCGCATATTTAATATCCATCAAAAAGGAGATAAATATTGACTGTATGACAGACTTACTTAATTTAACAAGAGCATTTTTCTTTTGCCCATGTTCAACATAACCAAAATTCACCTCCCAGCTCTTTAAGCCTTCTTTTTCTTCACAATGTTTGCTTCCACAAGAAAATTGCCCTGGAGAGAAATTGATCAGAACATTAAATCACCAAGATCGTAAGAATTTGTACATGATAGAGTCTTTACAAATAAATAACTTGCTCAGGTGCCCAATTTAAGGGTATTATATTTAAGGATATTATTTGAGGATATTATATTTATTAAATGCTACAAAGTATTAATAATGGAGAAAAAACTAACATTAATACACTCATATGCATACACTTTAATCTGATCTCTCTGGCATTTTGCATAGATGGGAAAGAAAAAAGAATTAGAAATAAAAAGCATTATATTATTTACAGTTAGTTATAAAAAAAATGGGGATCAGCCTGCCTCACAGGTATTTCTGGATAGCTTCTGGCCAGTGATGGGCTACCAAACTTTTAACTACCACACTGTGGGCATGGCTTATGCATTTTGTTTCAACATCTTTCAGTGCAAATTGGGTGCTCTGGGGTGGAGCTCCAAATTTTGCTACCGGAACTGCGTTCCTGAACATTCCCATAGGAGCCCATCACTGTTTCCGGCACTATAAATAAGAATACATTGTCAATTCATTTAACTTTTTCACTTTAACACATTTTTAACTGTTGTTCCATGATTGTTGGAATTCCTGTGAGATGGGATATTTTATACAAAACAAATCTTGTCTGAAGCATTCTTAAATTCTCCATAAGTATTTGCTTAAAGAAACATAACTGGCAAATCAGAAGTTCAGAAAAATGGACTTCCAGTTTGCCCGTTGTGCTGGTTTTCACACTTCGGAATCTTCAGGGAAGCTTCCTGAACACACACACACACGAGGGTAGGGGTGTATATATATCTTCATATCCATACGCGCACACATACAGAAAAAGAAACTCCAATAATACATTCATCTCTGCATCTCATAACAATCTTGCATGCTTATGCCTCTTAGTGGTAAACTATATTATTGCTCTATAGCAGTGTTTCCCAACCTTGGCAACTTGAAGATATTTGGACTTCAATTCCTAGAATTCCCCAGCCAGCAAATGCTGGCTGGGGAATTCTGGGAGTTGAAGTCCAGATATCTTCAAGTTGCCAAGGTTGGGAAACACTGCTCTATAGCAATGATATTTGATGACTATAATAATCTTAGCAAGTCTTTAACATCACAATTTACAAAACAGTAGGAACAAATTATTATAGGACTAAATTATGGTATATTAGAAGACTACTGTACAATTAAATAAGCTCTGAGGCCTGTAAGCAACGCTATAACTGGTAAACTAGAAATAGGTTTTTGTAACTCTGCGAAGATGCTACATCAACACCTGATGTTAGGAAGGGCCAACAAACATAAGATGAAACCCACTTTTACCTGCAGTTCTTCAGCCTTCAAAGCATCAGATTTGGGAAGCCTGAAGAGGCTGCAGTGATAGGTGAGAAAAAGCTACTGCATAACAGAATTCTGCTCATCTAAATTAGACTCCAAGGCTCAATAAGGAACAAGAAGAAAACTTGCCTTTTCCTGACACAACTTCTTGCTCGTGTCGCCATCTAAATCCAAACTGTTGGAAAGATTTTACAAATACAGAGTTAGTATTTTGCTTTTACAAATTCAGCAAGCGCACGGAAATGTGATTCATTGAAGAAAAACGCAGCCTAGACAACTATTTTATTTAATTTGTAAGCAATAAACAGCACTGCTCAGTTATGAAAATGAATGTCACATGATTCCATAGGTTGATTTAGGAATGATTTATGTGGAATAAAAAATGAATATAACACAATTGTGCTTTATAGTAAGCTTTTAAAAAGTTGTTCATGTCTTTTATTAGGCTTTTTAAAAAATCAGCTGAATTTTGGATAGTCAATATAAAAAATCAGTATGAAGGAACTAGGTGACTGTGCGAGTTCTATGACAGCCAGTATTTCAAGGAACAGTCGTAAGTACTACTGTTCAGTGCCACTGTAATTTTAAATGGTCACTGAATGAGCACCATCAACTGAGGACTACCTGTATATTGACTTAGATTCAACAGGGTGGCCATTCAGCTATACTGTATTTCCTTTTAATCATCCATCACACTGGAATGGTTTTCCGAAAACGATCAGCTGCTAAGAAGCATTGTAACCATTAAAATTCATAGCCAGCACTATATCTGTTTTCATCTGTGCAAAAGGCTAATTTTGAGTATATTGATTTCAAGAGGATGAAAGAGAGGAATGCAGTCATGTCATTCGCCTCTCTGGTTTTGTACTTAAGAAATGTGCTGGATCAAACTAATGCTATATTTCAATGCATCTTGCCCATTATTTGCTAATCTCTCTGAATCTTCACTGCTGCAGACCATCTGTGAGTGACAACTACGGCATTGTGACTTTTCTTAAGGACAACCAGGGCCGCCGATAGACGGGTATTACTGGGAGCCCCGTACTGGGCCCGGTGAAATTGACCAATTAGAGGGCCCGCAGTCAGCAGCTCCTTGCACATGTGCAGACTGTCACCTCAGAAAAGAAAAAGAGCAGGCCCTTTTGCGCATGTGCAAGGAGCTGCAAATTTGGCGCCAGAAGGCCAGGGCCCCTAATTATGTTCAAAAAGTTGTGAGAAGAGGAAGCTGAGCTTCCTTCTTAGCAACTGCAGCGCCCCGCCCGGCTGGAGTTTCCCTGGCGGCTGCAGCAGGTGAGCTTTGGGGCTGGTGGGAGGGTAGCGGCAGCGGGAGGGCGGCGCGCAGCGGGCGGGTGATGGCAGCGGCAGCGACAGCCGCAGCGGGTAGTAAGCCCCTCTCCCCCCTCTCTCTTTCTCTCAGCCGCGCGCCCTTTTCCATGGGCGCGCAGTCCCCATCCCCCTGCCAGCCCGCGGGGGGACGGGGGCGGGGAGGCGCCGGCAGCAGAAGGGAAGGGAGCTGCGGCCGCCCCTGCCTCCCCACGGTGCCTCTGGCCCCCTCGGCCTTTCCGCGCTGCCCACCGCCCGCCCGATCTGCCCCCTCTGCTCCTCCGCCACCTCCTGCCTTTCAGCGCAGCTCCTCCCGCACCCGGAACGCCCGCCCTGCCCGCCTCACCTTTGCCGAGAGCACTTTCGTCCATGGCTCTCAGCAAGGGGGTTGCAGGAGAGACGGGGCAGGTGTTCTCTCAGCGGAGGCCAGCGAAGGTGATATTCAATGTCGGGGGCGCGCGGGCAGTTGCGCGCGCTCCCTATCTCCCTGCTAGCCCACTCGGAATATTCAAAATAAGAAAAACCTTCGCCGGCAAAGGCTTTTCTTATTTTGAATATTCCGAGTAGGCTAGCAGGGAGATAGGGAGCGCGCGCAACCGCCCGCGCGCCCCCGACATTGAATATCACCTTCGCCGACCTCCGCTGAGAGAACACCTGCCCCGTCTCTCCTGCAACCCCCTTGCTGAGAGCCCGGGACAAAAGTGCTCTCGGCAAAGGTGAGACAGGCAGGGCATGCGCGCGTCACCGCTGAGAAGAACGGAGAGAGAACGAGAGTGAGTGAGAGCAACAGACAGCACGATAGAGAGAAAGTGAGAAAGAGAGAGTGAGAGAAAGGGGGGGAGAGAAAGAGA
This sequence comes from Erythrolamprus reginae, assembly GCF_031021105.1. NCBI lineage: Eukaryota > Metazoa > Chordata > Lepidosauria > Squamata > Dipsadidae > Erythrolamprus > Erythrolamprus reginae. The sequence goes on along the minus strand of NC_091954.1, from coordinate 36,408,331 downwards.
TAGCAAGAGAGAGAGAACAAGAGAGAGAAAGAGCGTGAGAAAGAAAACAGAGAAAGAGTGAGAGAGAGAGAAAGCAAAAGAGACAGAAAGAAAACAAGAGAGAGAAAGTGAGAAGAAGAGAGAGAAAGAGGGGGAGAGAGAGAAAGGGAGAGAGAAAGAGAGGGAGAGGGAGAAAGAGAGAGGGAGAGGGGGGAGAGATAGCAAGAGAGGGAGAGAGAGAAAGAGAGAGGGAAAGGGGGGAGAGGGGGGGAGAGAAAGAGAGAGAAGAGGGGGGAGAGATAGCAAGAGAGGGAGAGAGAGAAAGAGAGAGGGAAAGGGGGGAGAGGGGGGAGAGAAAGAGAGAGGGAAAGGAGGAGAGATAGCAAAAGAGGGAGAGAGAGAAAGAGAGAGGGAAAGGGGGAGAGAGGGGGGAGAGAAAGAGAGAGGGAGAGAGAGAGAGGAGATAAAGGAAGAGGAGAGAGAGAGAAAGGAAGAGAAAGAAAGAGAAAGAAAGAAAGAGGGATAGAAAGAGAGAGAGTGAGAGATGCTCAGTGAGCCTTTCTTTGAAGTTGCTTTTCTTTCTTTCTTTTTCTCTCTTGCTCTTTTGCTCTTTCATTCTTTTTTCTTTCTCTTGCTTTCTTTCTTTCTCTTGCTTTCTCTCCTTCCTTCCCTCCTTCCATTTCTTTCATTCCCCCTCTCTATTTTTATTTCTCTTTCATTTTCTTTCTTTCTCTTTCTTGCTTTCTTTCTTGCTCTTTTTCTTTCTCTCTTTTACCTTCCCTTCCTCTATTTCTTCTTTTCTTTCTCCTTCCTACCTTCTTCCCTCCCTCCCTCCCTTCAGTCCTTCCTCTCTTACTCTCCCCTTTCATAAGTTTCCTTGCTTCCTTCCTCTGTTCCTGTCCCTTCCCCCTTTCTTTCTTTCTTTCTTTCTTTCTTTCTTTCTTTCTTTCTTTCCTTCCTTTCCTCCCTCCATTTCTTGCTTTCCTTTTCCTTCCTCCCTTCTTTCCTCCCTCATTCCCTTCTTTCACTCCTTCCTCTCTTACTCTCCCCTTTCACACCTTTCCTTGCTTACTTTGCACCCTTCTTCTGTTCCTGTCCCTTCCCTCTTTCCTTCCTTCCTTCCCACCCTCCGTCCATTCATTCACCCATTCCTCTCTTGATCGCCCCTTTTACCATTCCTTCCTTCCTTACTTCCTCCCTCCCTCCCTCCCTCCCTCCTTCCTTCATAGCTTGCCCTCGCCTTTCTTCCCTTCTTTCCAGATGGGAGTGCCCCCTCAAGACACCCGCCTGACTGCTGGTACCCTGCTTTTTCTCTCCCCTCGTCCTTTCCAGCTCCTCGCGTTTGCTGGCTGGGGAATTCTGGGAGTTGAAGTCCAGATATCTTCAAGTTGCCAAGGTTGGGAAACACTGGCCTATGGGACCGCCTTGCTTGGCGTGAAGCGGGAAATGATCCCCGGGGGATGGAGTGGCTTGGCGACTTAAAATAGTTTTAAAATGGCCGGGGGGGGGGGGGCAGACACTTAGGCTGTATGGGGCCCCAAAATTCCTGATGGTGGCCCTGAGGACAACCACAAGGAATCTGTGGAACCACTTTTGGAAACAGCGTTTTCTGCCACATGGTTTGCTCCATAGATGTTCATCCAAATAAAGCATCAGTCTGCCACTTCCAAGCATAGTACCTACTCATTAACATAGTAGCTGCCTCAAACATTTGCTATGGTTCTGCAACAGCCATTGGAAACAAATAGATCAACATTGCTTTGTTACCTAAACAAAATCTCTAAAAGCAAGGTATACGTTAAGTGTCCTCAAATATGTGACTTTCATGCACTGGCCATAAACAATAATGGTTTTGTAAAACAACCCTCTATATCAGGGATGGCGAACCTTTTTTGGCTCAGGTGCCAAAAGGGAACACGCACATACATACACCCATAATACAATGCCTTCCCATGCTGTCCCAGCCCCCCCCCCCCACACTTCCGCACAGGCCTCACTGAAGCCTCTGGACTTCTGGTAGGCCCACTGGGCTGCTTTTTGCTCGGCCCAGGGTTCCAAAAAGCCTCCTAAAGCCTGGGGAGAATGAAAAACAGCCAAACAGAAAGCTAAAAATGAGCTGGTGTAGCTGACATAGGACAACGCCTCTCATGTCATCGGATATGGCTCTGCCTGCCACCTGTGTCACACATGCCATAAATTTGCCATCACTGCTCTATACTGTCCTATTCCCTGAAATAATTTGTTAAAGAACTAAAATTATCTTCAAAACTTTTGGCCGGAACCTAAAAATTACCTTGTTCTCTTTGTAGTTTCTCAGATCTGCTATACAGTATTCTTTGAATAATTTATCATAGTATTTCTTGCTCAGCCTCTTCTCCCTGAAAGATAGAATTAATGATTGAACAGAAGAAAAAATACAAACGGACAAAAAGAGGAAAGGTATTCTGCTTTTAACAATGGGTAGATAGAAACACCAAGTTTAGATTGCCATTATTAGTTGCAACATAATTTTTTTAAAATGGTTGGCATTTATTGTTCAAGTAGCTTGCTATTACCTTACTTTTATCATGAGCATGCTTTGCTACAGAGTGCATTACCGTATTTTTCGGACTATAAGACACACCCTTTTCCCCCCTAAGAGGATGGAAATGTTGGTGCATCTTATACACAAAATGCAGCCATTTTTGACTTCCGAAAAGCCCTGTTCCCATGTCCCAAAATGATGTTTTGGAGGCCTGTAGAGTGCTCCTAGGGGCTAGGGGAAGGCTGAAATTCACCCGGCCCGGGGGTTGTGGATGCTTGGTGTAGTGGTTAAAGTATTATTAGGCTAATGACTGGGAGACTCTGAGTTTCAGTGTTTCCTGTCCTAGGGATGAAGGCAGCTGAGTGACCCTGGGACCGGCCACTTTCTCTGTCTTAAGGACCGGGAAATGGTAAAGCCCTTCTACAACCTTGCCAAGAAAACTGCAGCAGCTTATCCAGTAAAACCAAATCAAAGGCACCAAACAAATAAGTAAATAAAAAATATTTGGTAAAGGAGACTTAAGAATTAAAATGTGAGTGTGAGGCCACATCCACATATGCTGCCATCCCATTCAGGCCACCCTAAATCTTGCTGATCCCATAATGCTTTTTCCGCCCATATACCTGGAATGAGTCTGTGCTATACTGCTATACATAGTTTTAACAGGCAACATCCTAAGAGCAGTGACTTCTGTTTCCATCAGCAAAACTCCAGTCCCATTACGGGTTTGAGACCTTTTCTATTTTTTATTTATTATTAGAGTTGGAAGGCAGTCTAGTCCAACCCCCCGCCCAAGCAGGGGTCCCTACACCATTTCAGACAAATGTCCGTCCAATCTCCTCTGGAAAGTCTCAAATGTTGACTTCTCACAATCTTCGCATGCAAGCTGTTCCACTGGTTGATCGCTCTTACTAGCAGGAAATTTCTCCTTATTTACAGGTTGAACAGCTTTCATCCATTACTCCTTGTCTGGCCTTCTGGTGCTTTGGACAACAGTCTGACCCCCTCCTCCCTGTGGCAGCCCCTCAAGTATTGGAACACTGCTATCATTTCTCCCCTGGATCTTCTCTTTGCCAGACTGTCCAGTTCCTCGTACATGTCCAGCTCTTCGTACATTTTAGTTTCCATAATTTAGTTAGGAGAATCTGTAAAATATCCTATGAACAAAGGGTGATGAGAAGAGACAAGAAGCAAAGGCTTTCTCTGTGGAAGCAGCAGTACTGGGAAGGGAATGCCTGCCAGTCAGGCCACAGAAGCTCAGTTAGCATCCTTTCAATTGCATATCTTAGCCTGGAATGAAATTAATCAATTTTAAGGCCAGTTTACCAACCCATTTAAAATAAAAAGGTATCTGCAGAAAGCGGGAACACTGATCTGCCTTTAGGCTGGTCTACAACCATAATAAGATTTGAGTTGATCTGATCTGATCTGCCTTACATCCAAAAGCAGACTGAGAAGGTGAGCAAAGAGGTCAGGGATTAGTCTGAAGGAAGTAATCCCAAAGGAAGTTGGGAGAACTAACTGGCATCAATCATTTCAGCCAACACACAGAAATTTCACTTCAGACTGCTTCCCCAATGCACATCTGTGAGGCCTACATCACCAGCACAGGGCATATGAGTTAGGACATAAGGAAACACACACCACTTCTACATGATCCACATCTTCACTACACTTGATCTTAGCCAAAAGGCTGGAAAGCGATGGCCACGTCTTAAGCCACCTTTGGGCTTTCATGGGATACTGAGATACAGGGGGAGACAAGCAGACATGTGCTTGGGAAGGGGTCAATGGGCTGTCCTTGGGCCAGACCAAAGAAGATGCACGGATAGGTTTGCCCTGTCAGAGAAATAAAGAATAGCTCAAGTTACCAGTTCATATCAACTTCATCCTCTTCTCTCCAAAGGAACCTGTGGTTCTCTCTTATAACATCAAGGTCAGTCTTATCGTTTTCTCTGTTAAAAAGGAAAAAAAATCATTTGGGGCTAATCATCAAAAGAGCTGTTTTTAATTAAAACCAGTAATAAAACATGTTCATTCTTTTTGGCAGGTTCTTTAGCACATACATTTCCCCCGCTAAAAGGAGTTCTTTATCAAAAAAAACCCAACCCATATCCCTGAGACTTCCCCACACTGCATCAAACTGCTTCTCGGATTCTCTCTAGATTCAGAAAAAATGACAAGGCAACTGTGCTCAGATTCTTTTATAACCTAGCAATGTTGATTTTAGTAAATATGTTTGTGCATTGATGCTACCCACCACATTTCAATTAGATAATACACTTGAAGTGTGCTTTTTTAATTCAAAACACAGGATCCAATTCAATAGTCTATTTATATATACCAGTAGCTTTCTATTTTTAGTTCCGAATTACACAATTTGCATAATTAAAAGAGTATGATAGGATGCTCTGCTAAAATTAGTTTAAGCATTACTACCTCTTATAGAAACTATGATCTCCAGATAGGAAAAGTGTGCATTTATTTACATAGGAATTTACTGTACTTTTTATCATCAACCTATTCAGCATTAACAGGATAAGTAAAATATAATAAGGAAGAAGTCTTTAATTATCCAAAAATTACTCATGCATAATTTAATCTTATAAATATTTACACATGCCAAATAAATTTTTATTCTATTTGTCTTCGATTATTAATGATTTCAGCCTTTCTATCTTTTAGAAATAAAGTTCTATAAATAAGATGGTACTTACCCTGAACGTCTGAAGTCTTCTTTCTTACCACCGTAGTATAAAATGTAATCATTTACAAATTTTTTATGTCTTGCATACTAACAGAATTAAGAAAATTAATAATGTTTCTTTTTAATGATTGCCGAGTAACAATGTCATCTTGAATCAATTCATAAAAACTAACCCCAAAACAATCTATTATACAAGATGTAAGAGTGGAAGTGATGATGATTATTAATCTTAATAATAATAATACATTACACACAGTTATTACAACAACAACCTCTATCAAAACTGAAGGATACCTGCAGTAGTTGTGAGACCTGGAAAAACCCCACTATTTTAAAGGGTTGCTGACGGGTGCTGTATTTACATTGAGTGTCTTGAATAATTTATTCTAAATCAAAATTGAAACACTGCAGAATTACATAAATGTGAATTTTATAGTGCTGCAATTGTTATACATTTGAATGCATACACGGAGATACAAAGACATTAATCATAGCTCATACAGTGTAAGTATTACTGTTAGCTTCAAAAATGGAGAAACCAAAGTTACAATTCTTTGCCTTCATTTAATTGCTCATCTTAATTGAAAACACAGCCTTATGACAGAAGCTATGCTGGTTGGAGAATTCTGGGAGTTGAAGTCCACAAGTCTTAAAGTTGCCAAGTTTGGAGATTCCTGCTAAGATATATAATTAAATAAATGTATCTGTGTATAGGCGAGTAGCAAAGAGAAGACAGTTTTCTCCTTATTAAATTACATTTTCATATTTTGAAGTTTTGAAGTCACAGCTATGAAAATGCATCCTGTTAATCTTCAAGACTGATCTTTGATAATTTTTTAATGTAATTTTCGTGTCCAGCAGTTCAATTTATTTAGTATTTCCTTTCATTTAAAAAGAAATACCAACTTAACCGGATATCCTGTTTTTCCCCACAAAATTCGCACAAAATCAAGATAACCAGAAATTGTTCATGCTTGAACTCTGCCTTAAGAAATATAATTTAAAACATTCTTAAAGAAAACCACAAAGACAAAAATAAAACCGTACGCAAAAAGAAAAAAAGTCCTTGAGAGTGTTAAAGGATACAGCATCCATTGCTATTAAATGGAACCTTCTATTTCTGGCTTCTTCCCTAGAAAAAAGAAAATGTTATTCCAGTCATTTAGATTAGTGGTGAAATCAATTTTTTTAAAATACTGGTTCTGTGGTTGTGGCTTGGTGAGCATGGTATAGCTTGGGGGCGAGGCTTGGGGTGTATGGCAGGGGAAGGATACTGCAAAATCCCCATTCCTGGGGGAAAGATATTATAAAATCTCCATTCCCATCCCACTCTGGGGCCAGCCACAGTTGGTATTTGTCAGTTCTCCGAACTACTCAAAATATCCGCTACTGGTTCTCTAGTCTAGAACAGTGTTTTTCAACCAGTGTGCCGCGGCACACTAGTGTGCCGTGGAACATGGTCAGGTGTGCCGCAAGAGGAGAGAGAGAAAGAGAGAGAGAAAGAGAAAGAAAGCAAGAGAGAGAGAGAGAAAGAATGCAAGAGAGAGAGAAAGGGTGAATGAGAGAGAAAGAAACAAGAGAAAGAAACAAGAGAAAGAAAGAGAGAGAGAGAGAGAGATAAAGAAAGCAGGAGAGAGAGAGAAAGCAAGGGAGAAGGGGGGAGAGAGAAAGAGAGAGAAAGAAAGCAAGAGAAAAAGAGAGAAAGAAAGCAAGAGAGAAAGAGAGAGAAAGAGAGAAAGAAAGCAAGGGAGAGAGTTTGTGTGTGAGAGAGAAAGAAAGTAAGAGAGAGGGAAAGAGAGAAAGAAAGAAAGAGAGAGAAGGAGAGGGAGAAAGAGAAATGTAAGAAAAAAAGGGGAGAAAAAAAGAGAACTGAGAAAATGATTGAGGCAGAGAATGAGAGGAAAGAGAGAGAAACAAAAGGGAGAAGTGACTCTTGATTTAAAGCATATGATAAAAAGCACCCAAAGAATAAGAGAGAAAAAACCCCCAGCTGTTTTTGGAAATGGTTCAAGAGTGTGTATACACACACACAGGGGGGGGGGGGCAATATGTATAATATGTACTGTCTTAGAGTGTCATTTTGGTTGGTGGTATGCCCCAGGATTTTGTAAATGTAAAAAATGTGCCGCAGCTCAAAAAAGGTTGAAAATCACTGCTCTAGAACCTGTTAGAACTTGCTGGATATTCCCCGATTTGGATGCTTAATGCGATTCTGATAGTTACATAATGTGACGAAGTACCTGTCCCACTCATCCATTGCCACCTGTCTGTGGGCCACCTTGTCTTGCTTCTCCTTCTGGAAGGGCTTTTTGAGAATTGCATCTTCGCTGGCAGGGAGAACGAAGAAGAAAAAAGGAAGCAGTTCTTAGATATTGCATTTACCATAATTTTAAAAATCTCTCTTTTGAAAACCACGCACTTATAGTGGTTGTAAAATACTCGGATAATAACTAGAATCAACAATGGTAACTAGAATCATAGCTTCCTTGGAACACATGTTCAAATGCCGGGGTTCACATACTTACAAAGATCAAAATTGTTTAGCATCTGTTTTTTTCCCCCTGGCACTCTGTGAAAGCAAAAACTGGACTTTTAAAAATCACATAGGAAGACTATTGATACCCCCCCCCCTTTTTTTTTACATGACACTCTAGGAGGCTGCAGCTGAGATAAATGTGACCAAGTCAGACTGCAATCATCTCAACAGTTGTGCGATGGCTGATCGTAAATCACTTTTTTTAGCATTGTTGTTCACTTTTGTAACTAAATGAACTGTCATAACTTGAGGATCATCTGACACAGTAGGGCAGTGTTTCCCAACTTTGGCAACTTGAAGTCCAAATATCTTCAAGTTGCCAAAGTTGGGAAACACTGCAGTAGGGGATCACTAGCCAGCCTTTGGTGGGACTCTGCATCTTCTGAGCTGAAGCTCAGAACTGTGGGTAGTCCTTGACATACAACAGTTCATTTTAGTGTCCGTTCAAAGTGGCACTGAATGTGGCACAATGGCACTGAAAAAAGTGACTTATGATCACTGTTCACACTTTATGACTGTGGCAGCATCCCCACGGCAACACGATTTACATTCGGATGCTTGACAACCAGTTCATATTTATGACCTTTGTAGTGTCCTGGGGGTTATATGATCCCCTTTCACAACATTCTGACCAGCAAAGTCAATGGGGGAACCAGATTCACTTAACAACCATGTTACTTGTTTAACAAGTGCAATCATTCACTTAACAACTTGGCAAAACTCACTTAACAAATATCCCACTTAAGCCATGTAAAGTCTGGGCTCAATTGTGATAATAAGTCAAGGATACCTATACAAAGCTTGGGGTGGCAAATAGCCATTAAATCAAAGATCTTCAAACTCGGCAACTTTAAGACTTGTGGACTTCAATTCCCAGAATTCTCCAGCCAGCATATTTCAATCCTGGGAATTGAAGTCCACAAGTCTTAAAGTTAGAAACATAGAAATATAGAAGATTGATAGCAGAAAAAGACCTCATGGTCTATCTAGTCTGCCCTTATACTATTTCCTGTATTTAATCTTAGGATTGATATATGTTTATCCCAGGCACTGAAGTTGTCAAGTTTGAAGACTTCTGCACTAAATGGATGCCACAGTATATTTTTCCTGTCATTTCAAGACAAGGTACTCTGCTTACACTTAAGTTTTTAAAAAGAATTCTGCTACATGTGCACATACAAATTAGAATGCTACCAGAGCAATATGTTACCTATTTTTCTGCTGGCAAGATTTCTCCACTGTTTCATCATCGCTAAAATCAGAGTCATACTCTCCATGGCGAAATATCTGAAGGGAAAAAAACCATACGGCATGGATTCTGGTAAATTTATGGATTATGAGACATTGGCTTCAAAGGGCAATTTCCAGACTGAAATAACCAGAAACATATTTTGCAGGGAAAAACATGAAATGACAAAAAATAAAAATAAATTGGCTATTGGCTTCATAAACAAAGACTTGGTCAGAGCAAAGGGAAACAGCAGCAGATTTTTCTCTAACCCTCTTGTCCGATATGCAAAAATCCATTTTCTGCAATCATAAACTTCAACGTATAAAATAGCAAAGAAGAAAGAACAACTTTACAGCAGGAGAGGATAGGAATCTCTGTCTGCATGTATAGGCAGCTCTCAAATTACTACAGTTCATTTAGTGACCCATTCTAAGTTACAACAGCACTGAAAAAAAGGGACATGACCATTTTTCACACTAAAGGCCATTGCCACATCCCCGTGATCACATGATCTAAATTCGGGCGCTTGGCAAATTGACTCATATTTATGATTCAATTCAATTCAATTTATTAGATTTGTATGCCGCCCCTCTCCGAAGACTCGGGGTGGCTCACAACAATAATAAAAACAATATTCCAGTGAAAACAAATCTAATACTGTATTAAAAAGCACATAAAACCCTATCATATTTTAAAAAGCAAACAACATATACATGATGCTTCCAGAATCCCAGTGTCATGTTTTATGACTGTTTGGAAAGTAAAGTCAACAGAGAAGCCAAGTTCATTGAAAAACCAGGTTACTAATTAAACAACTGAAGTGATTCTCTTAACAACAAAAAAGGTTGTAAAATGGGGTTTTCAAATTCACGTAACAACTTTCTCACTTAGAATAGAACAGAACAGAACAGAATTCTTTATTGGCCAAGTATGATTGCACACACAAGGAATTTGTCTTGGTGCACATGCTTTCAGTGTACATAAAAGAAAAAGATACATTTGTCAAGAATCATGTGGTACAACACTTAATGATTGTCATAGGGGTCAAATAAGCAACGGGGAAACAATCAATATTAATAAAAATCTTAAGAATACAAGCAACAGGTTACAGTTATAAGTGGGAGGAAATGGGTTATAGGAATGATGAGAAAAAACTAGTAGTAACAGTAGTGCTGTCAGCTGCTACACTCAGAATTTAAGAAAAATAAAACTCAAGAGTCCATTTTAGGTTCCAAAAGTGAATTTATCAAAAATCAGAACTGAAAGCAAACAAGGTGAAAGCAAAGACTGAGGAAAAAGGCACGATACATGCGTATATAAAAATCCCTTTTGACCCCCCCCCTCTTGGAGATTAACCAACCCCTATTGTCCATAACCGTCAGGTGGGCGCATCTTCAGACCATGTCACATTTATGGAATGCAACTTCTAACGTCTCATCCTGGTCACCTGGTTTCTAGGAAAACGAAACTTATCCCACTTCACAGGGCCTCCTGCACTCTTCCCCTCCTCCCAATGACCAAAAATCCTCCCTGCTTCTCATGGCAACATAGTAGAAATGCACAATCATAGCGAAAGTTGACAAGTGCAGATTTAGTAAAAAGTCTGACAGTGTTGAGGGAATTATTTGTTTAGCAGAGTGATGGTGTTTGGTGAAAAAACTGCTTGCGTCTTGGTGTGCAGTGCTCTGCAGTGACATTTTGAGGGTAGGAGTTGAAACAGTTTGTGTCCAGGATGGAAGGCAGGTTGGCAGCAATTGTTTTTTCTGCAATTCTGATTATCCTCTGAAGTCTGTGTCGGTCTTGATGGGTTGCAGAACGAAACCAAACAGTTATAGAGGTGCAGATGACAGACTCAATAATGGAGCAACATAAATCTTGGTCTCTATTGTGGTCGTAAATTGAGGACTGCCTGTACTTCTCTCTCTTCAGGGAGATCATATAACCCTTCAGAGCCAAATGAGAGGAGGGCTTATAGAGTAGACTGAGGTGAGGAATTATGGAAAATTTACCATCTGTGGACTTCAATTCCCAGAATTCCTGGCTCAGGAATTCTAGGAGTTGAAGTCCACAGGCCCTAAATTTGCCATGATTGCCCACTCTTGAAGTAGACTAACAAAGGGTTATTCGTTTTTCTACTTCTCTTTCCTCTTCTTTTCCACATCATGGGGGTAGGGGAAAAAACCTGGGACCACAGCAATGGCTGCAGGTTTCTACAATGAAGCCTCCCACTTCAAACAATACTCATCAATCCTCTTCAACCCTTGACTTCTGAACAAACTTACGATCAAACAAATCTTATGACTTAGGAGCAAACAATCCTTGATTTATGATCAAAAGGGAATCTATTCATTATGGGTATTATGTCATGATGGTCTTAAAGCAAGTCATCACATGATCGATTCCCATTTTGTGAATTTTTCAGCAATTGTTAAGGGAATCCCCACTGTCATTATGTGAATCTGCAGTCGTTAAATGAATTCATTATTCACTATGGGCATTTTTGTTGAAAACCAGAAGTAAATGCTGGGGGGGGGGGTTTGGGGGGGGTTGTAAATTGTGATCACATGACATTGCAAATGGCCATAAATCCAGGCCGGTTGATGAGCATTCAAAATGGATCATGGAGTGGGGGTAGCCAGTGGAAATTTGGAACTGGATCGTAAGTACTGTGGTGATTTCAAATGGTCATTAAGTGACTGGGCACAAGTCAAGGGCATGCTATAAAACAACTTTCAAGGCAGTCACTCTTAGCAGCCACTATGAAAAGCCAATAATTTCTCACATTTTTGCCCAGGACAAATTGCATGTCCAAATGTATTCTGTGTATTGGGAACAATTTTAAAAGTCCACCCATGACTTCTTCAGGTCATATTAGTTGTGTGACTGTTATTCAGCAAAAAACTCTAATAAAAAGTATAATTGACAAAATTATACTTTAGCCTTATTTAGCAAAGTACAAAAAAGACCATCCCATGCTATGCATCAGACAACAAGGCACCAAAAGGCAGGATTCTAAAATTTATTTCCAATTTTCTCTTTCACCCAAGTGGTTACAATTCTTCTTTAGCAAGGCACATAACCAGGCAGAAAATATGGGATTTATTAAATGGGGTGTTTTTAAGGATAGGTTTTAAGGATAGATTACATAATATCTGTTTAGCTTCCAACTTCAGTTTTGTTTATGAGGAAAGGCGCTTCCTTCCACCAATTTCATTTTCTATCATTCAACTTTCAAGAGCTATTTCAAAAATGCCGTACATTCCTTAATTTTTCCCAACTCATTTGGCAGATTTCTGGGAGAAAATGGTATTTCTAATCACTAACGTTTACAACTGATTGTAGAAAACCATCTTAGTTATTCCACGCTGATGTGGTTTGAATACAAGGATGATACAACAGCAACTGGAATTGGCAACCAATTTTTAACGGAGGTTTGGGAACCTTGACAATTAATAAAGAACATGGAAGAGTCCTCGGAGAGGGGCGGCATACAAATCTAAATAATAAATAGATAGATAGATAGATAGATAGATAGATAGATAGATAGATAGATAGATAGATAGATAGATAGATAGATAAATAAATAAATAAGAGCAATTGAATGTTTTCTATTCTCTGATTAAAAAATTGTCTTCCTCTTGCAATTTACTTTAGAACAGGTTTTTCAACCAACAATGGCAAACTATCAAAGTGATACTCTATCTGAAACACTTATGATATGGGATAGATTTATGATGGGGACAAACACATTTACTAGCTATAAACGTTATCTAATGGGTCATTATCACCATGCATACAACAGATTGCAAAGATGCACAAAAATAGACAGTTTCTTCAGCCTTTCAAATTATGCACACAAGTTATTTCTTATCTTTCTTATCTGCCTATGAATTCAAAATCAGACAAAAGAGTTATCTACAGTTAAAAATGACATTAAAAACTATAATTACTTTTTTGATTAGACTGAATTGTTGGATGGTGAGCAATCTATTAACTTTTTTAAAAAATTGACATAAAGGAAAATAAAAGTAAAATGATAATACATGGAAGTAAATAAAAGTAAAATGATAATACTCTTTGGGAGGAAAAGCTATATAAGCAAATAATAATGACCTCCCCAAAATAGACCACATACTTGATTACCAATAACTTTCAATTGCTAACTGGTGTGCTAGCTGATGCAGCCTAATAGCATCTATGTCGGTGTTCCAAGTAATGCACCCATAGAAAGCAGAACTTCGACAACAGTCTTCAGTGAAAAACAAAGTCCAGTTATCTTTTGAAAAAAGCACCTTTTTGGAACTATGGGAGTAAAGTTCTCACATTCAGCCTTCAGATTCAAGAAATGCAAATACAGATAGTCCTGGATTTACAATAGTTCATTTGAGTGACCGCTTAAAGATACAGGACTGAAAAAAGTGACCTATGACCATTTTTCACACTTAACGACCATTGCAGCATTCCCCCAAGGTCATGCGATAAAAATTCAGACCCTTGGCAACTGACTCATTTTTATGGTGATTGCAGTCATGTGGTCGTCTTTTGCAACCTTCCGACAAACAAAGTCAATGGGGAAGCCAGATTCACTCAACCATCTGTGTTACTAACAACCCCTGCAATGATTCACTTAACAACTTTGCCCAAAAAATGGAGCAAAACTCACTTAACCAATGTCTCGCTTAGCAACAGACATTTTGCAATCCAACAAGACCGATTTCAGAGGATAATCAGAACTGCAGAAAAATCAATTACTGCCAACCTGCCTTCCATTGAGGACCTGCATACTTCACGAGTGAAAAAGAGGGCCGTGAAAATATTTACAGACCCCTCGCATCCTGGACATAATTTGTTTCAACTCCTACCTTCAAAACGTTGCTATAGAGCACCACACTCCAAGACAACTAGACACAAGAACAGGTTTTCCCCCCCCTAAACATCATCACAATGCTAAACAAATAATTCCCTTACCACTGCCAAACTATTCACCAAGACTGCATTACTATTAGTTTTTCTCATCGTTCCTATCACCCATCTCCTCCCACTTATGACTGTACGACTGTAACTTGTTGCTTGGATCCTTACGATTTAAATTAATATTGATTTGACACCTATGACAATCATTAAGTGTTGTATCTCATGATTCGTGACAAATGTATATATTATTTTATGGACACTGAGAGCATATGCACCAAAGACAAATTCCTAGTGTGTCCAATCACACTTGGCCAATAAAGAATTCTACTCTCTTCTCTTCTATTTCTAATATTAGAATTCTATTCTATTCTATTCCAATTCCTGTCCTAGCCCGTCGTATCCTGTCCTTTATTTGTTTATTTATTTTTATTTATATTTGTCTATATTTTATTTTCTATTCCAATTCCAGTCCTGTCCTGTCCTAATCCGTCCTGTCCTGTCCCGTCCCATCCCGTCCTATCCCAATTCCTAACCTAGTCTATTCTATTTCCTGTCCTGTCCTATTCTATACTTTTATTTTGGGCTCAAGTGTGGTTGTAAGTCGAGGACTACCTGCACTATCCCCGCAATTCACCGTCCGCCTATAACCCAATTTTTAAATTCGAGCGAATATTCTGAAAACGCATCCAGCTATGATGCCAGGGAAGGTTTTCCCTGCCGGAACACCCAGCGCAGCGCCGCCCCGGAGTGAAATCTCTAGCTGCACCTGCTGCTCTCTCTCTCCCTACTAAGTAAGAGGGCCGCTACTTACAGCCCTGGGGGGCAGCTTCCTCTCGGGGGCCTCCATATCACTTCCCGATCAGTCCACTTTCCCCGGCTCGGCCTCGTCCGCGACTTGGCCGGTGCGCTAGGGGCTCCTCCGCGGCGGCGTCCCTCAGCGAGAAAGATTCGGTCGGAAACCGCGGCGTGAAAGAAAGGAGCCGGTCAGCGAAGCGGCCGCTTCCCTCGCTGATTCTTCAGCCCGGCGGCTCCCGGGTCGGGGTGGGTGGGGGGGGAGAGGCGAACGGACCTTCTTGTGCTCTCTTAACTGGGAGAAAACGGGAAGAAGAGGCGGGGGGAGCATTGCAGAGCCCCTCTTTTGCGGGTCCCGAAAAACCGAGCGTGATGGTCGATCTCTTACGTTCTCTTAATTGGTTTGGAGAAAGGGATCCAGCTTCATAAAATGGGACGAGAGAGAGAGGCTTTTTGATCGCGTGTGATCTGGAAATGAAAAAAGGGAAGTGGAGGGCTTTGAGCTATATACTGCTCAAAAAAATAAAGGGAACACTCAAGAGAACACATCCTAGTTCTGAATGAATGAAATATTCTCATTGAATACTTGGTTCTGTAGAAAGTTGAATGTGCACAACAGCATGTGAAATTGATTGTCAATCAGTGTTGCTTCCTAAGTGGACAGTTTGATTTCACAGAAGTTTGATTTACTTGGAGTTATACTGTGTTGTTAAGGTGTTCCCTTTATTTTTTTGAGCTGTGCATAAATTTCATTCAAGGATGGAAAGGAAATGGTTTGTCCTAAAGGTGCTTTTCTCATAAGATTCAATTAGAACTTTTCTGGTTTTTCTTTAAAGATATTTCGCTTCTCATCCAAGAAGCTTCTTCGGCTCTGACTGAATGGTGGGAAATAGAAGGATTGGTTGTGGTTTTAGGCCTCAAATCAAAACCCAGCCTTTCAGATGGAATGGGTTGGGTTAAGGCTGGGTTGGGTAAATAGTAGCTCCTGCTACTATTGGTGCACTATGCCTGCAGCTCCATAGCTCCAGCTTCTGCGCGCAGACATCTGAGTGAGATTTTGCTTCTGCGCATGTGCAGGAAGCAAAAAATTGCAAGGGGGCACACGAGAGAGAGAGAGATTTTGGCTTTTTTTTTCTTCCGCCCAAAATTTTTGTTGCCAGGTGAGACATTTATTAAGTGAATCTTGCCTTGTTTTATGTATGTATGTATGTATGTATGTATGTATGTATGTATGTATTCATTCATTCATTCATTCATTTATTCATTCATTCATTCAACTTCTATGCCGCCCAATCCCGAAGGACTCAGGGCAGCTTACAACAATAATATCAATATAAATACAAATAAATACAGAACAATAAGAAAAAGTTGAATATAGTATCGAAAACTATAAAACCCCATATTTTAAAAACCCCATTAATTATAAAACCATCATATGTGCCATTCATACAGTTTGGCCTTATCAGTTGTTAATTCATGGTCCCTCAGGCCTGCCAGCAAAGCCAGGTTTTCGTGGCCTTACGGAAGGCCAGTAGGGTGGGAGCAGTACGGACATCAGGGGGTAGTTGGTTCCATAGGGCCCAACCTTTACGATCTTTCCTGCCATAGTTGTTAAGTGAATTGCTGCAGCAGCTGTTTAATTAGTGACACAGTTCTGTAAGTCAGTGTTTCCCAATCTTTTTTGAGCCGCGGCACATTATTCATGTTTTCAAAATTCTGGGGAACACTGAACGGGGGGGGGGGGGGTAAAGAAAAGTTTGGACAAAAAAAATATCTCTTCCTCCATTTCACTCTATTTCTCCCTCCCTCTTTCTCTCCCTTCCTTCCCTTCTTTCTCTCCATCCCTCTTTCTTTCTTTCTTCCTCTTTTTTGCTCTATTTCTCTCTCCCTCCTTCCCTCCCCCTATGTCTTTCCCTCTCCCTCCTTCTCCCCTTTCTTTCTCTCTCTCTCTTGCTTTCTTTCCCTCTCTTTCTCTCTCATTCTCTCTCCCCTCCTTTTTCTCTCTCTCTCTTTCTCTCTCGTTCACCACGCCAGCAACAGAGAGAAAAAGAAAGAGCGAGAGAGAGACGGAGAGAGAGTGGAGTGCGCAGCAGCCATCAGCCTCCTCGCCCTCCCAGACGTCCCCAGCACCCGGCCTCGCGCCGCCTCCCGTTAGCCCGGCCGACTTTTCCCTGCTGCCGTTTTCTCTTCATGGCGCAAAGCCACACAGTCCCGGAATCCCGGATCGCTCGCTTCTCCGGCCAGCGCGGCGCTTTCCTGGGCAGATGGCTTTGCTGACCGGAGAAGCGAGCGATCCAGGAGTCCGGGACTGTGTGGCTTTGCGCCATGAAGAGAAAACGGCAGCAGGGAAAAGTCAGCCGTTTTCTCTTCATGGCGCAAAGCCACACAGTCCCGGACTCCTGGATTGATCGCCCCAAGGCAGGAGGCGGCGGTGGAGGAGAGGGGGCGGATCGCGCCCCAAGGCTTGAGGCGGCGGCGGCGGAGGAGGAGGAGAGGGGGCGGATCCGGCGGGCAATGGGGCAGGGCGGAGAAGCCAGGGGTGCGTTTGGCCGGAGGCACCATGGGAAGGCAGGGGCAGCCGCGGCTCCCTTTACTCCTACTGCCGCACCTCCCTGTCCCTGCCTCCTTTTTCCCGCCTTCCTTCTTTGGGGCCCAGCAGGAGAACGCCGGATACGGCGGTCCGGCACTGGCAGTGCCCCGCCCAGCTGGAGCTTCCTAGGGGCGCCGCGGCACACCTGACGGTGTCTCGCGGCACACTAGTGTGCCGCGGCACACCGGTTGGGAAACGCTGCTGTAAGTGAATCTGGCTTCCCCTTTGGCTTTGCTTGTCAGAAAAAAGGTCACAAAAGGTGGGTCACATGACCCTGTGACACTGCCACCATCATAAATATGAGTCAGTTGCCAATCATCTGAATTTTGGTCATGTGAAGCTGCAACGGTGGCAAGTGTGAAAAATAGTCATAACTCACTTTTTTACAATGCACTTGTAATTTTGAACAGTCACTAAATGAACTGTTTTGAGGACTACCTGTACATCCGGAGCTAATGCAGAAATGTATGTATAGAAACAAATCCCCCATTCTTTGATTTATAATATTGTCGGTTCAGTTTGATCACATATGGTGGTATAGGAATGCAGCTTTGCCAAAGATTACTGATTATTGATATCTCAGGGAGAGGCAAGATGGTGGTATTGTTGGAGAAGCTCTGTGGACTACACCTGTTTTCTGAAATTGATAGCTTTTTAAGTATTGCAAAAGCCAATTTTCTGTGGTACTATTTTCCTGCTCTGATACCATCACTTATCTAACAATCTAAATTGGTTAACAAGAACCTCCCAAAGGTAAGGGTGGCATGAGGATTGAGAAACTTTGAGTGTATAGATTTAAAAAAAACCACCAGCTGTGTTTTTCTTTAAATATTTTCCATTGGTCAGGTTCTGCAGATTTGAGAAGAACAAAAAAACCTTAAGAGCTTGTCCATTCTTGTTTGAAACTCTCACCAACCTAAAAAGAATCAGGGCTTCCAATTCTCTGTGATATTTCAGTACTACTGCTTTATATAACCAGAACAGTTAATGACATCAACTGCATCTTGTCTCCAGCCTATTGGTTGCCTTACCGAATCTTGGAATCTGTTTTCTTACTCCTGGCACGACATTAGTAGAAAATGTGAGATTATGAGCATCTCCTTTTTGTTCAGCAGGATAATTATTTGCAGAATTGATGTTGCAATGTTAATAGCTAAAAGTCCCAGCCAAGACCTACCGCCAGATAAACAGCTACAATAGGGTTTGACATATACTAAATGAGAAATTACTCTATAATTAATACATACTCCGAGTCTACGGAGAGAAGCGGCATACAAATCTAATAAATAAGTAAATGAATAAATAAATATTATTATTAATAATAACAACAACAACAACATGCATACCGATATGCACCTTCTAGCAGTGTTTCTCAATCTTGGCAGCTTTAAGATATGTGGGCTTTTGATTGACAGACATCCCCAGCCAGCATGCCACCAGGGAAATTCTGAGAATTGAAATTTTTTGAAATTCTTAGAATTGAAATTTAAAGTTTGCTAAGGTTGAGAAACACTGCCTTATAGAAATGTGCATATTATTCAGCAAGGTGCTTGGCTTATACAGAATGCACACACACAAAAGAAATTGAGAAAGCCTACAGATAGGTAAGGGGCTGTCATTACTTCTTGTTTCCTTGGAAGAAGCCGATTATCTAGGCCCTCAGCAGTCAGGATTCAGGCCTGGCTACAGCACGAAAACTGCTTTGGTCACGTAGATGGATGATCTCTGGTGGGACAGGGGTTTATCCTCTGTCCTGGTGCTTCTTGACCTCTCAGCGGCTTTCGATACCATCGACCATGGTATCCTTCTGCGCCGGCTGGAGGGGTTGGGAGTGGGAGGCACTGTTCTTCAGTGGTTCTCCTCCAACCTCTCCGGTCGGTCGCAGTCGGTGTTAGTGAGGGGTCAGAGATCGACCTCAAGGTTACTCTCTCAGGAGTCGGTCCTCTCTCCCCTGCTATTTAATATCTACATGAAACCGCTGGGTGAGATCATCCAGGGGCATGGGGTGAGGTATCATCAGTATGCTGATGATACCCAGCTGTACATCTCCACCCCATGTCCAGTCAACGAAGCAGTGGAAGTGATGTTGGCTGTTAGGGTCTGGATGGGTGTCAACAAACTCAAACTCAACCCGGATAAGATGGAGTGGCTGTGGGTTCTGCCTCCCAGGGACAATTCCATCTGTCCATCCATAACCCTGGGGGGAGGGGAATTATTGACCCCCTCAGCGAGGATCTGCAACTTGGGCGTCCTCCTCGATCCATAGCTCACATTAGAGAACCATCTTTCAGCTGTGGCGAGGGGGACGTTTGCCCAGGTTTGCCTGGTGCACCAGTTTTGGCCCTATCTGGACCGGGACTCACTGCTCACAGTCACTCATGCCCTCATCAACTCGAGGTTCGACTACTGTAATGCTCTCTGAAATGACCGAGAAACACGGTTTCCAAATAAACTCTCTTTTATTCTCTTCAGGCTCTGAGCGAGCGGAAAACACTTTCACTGTATACGCGAGTTACAGAAGAAGCGCGTAAGACCAGAAGCTCGGCTATTTAAAGACTTTCCCTCAGCAACAGCCGGCGGCTGACAGCTCTTCCATTTTGGCGCCCTCTAGAGCAGCCAATAGGAAGCAGGTAAATAATGCCTATGGTTTCTTTCAATTCTGCTTAACAACTCTTGTTTAACAAGTTAACCCAGATACAGAACATTATAGAACATTACAGAATTTACAGGATTTAACACCCCTCCCCCTTCTGGATGATTTTACAGATTTTTATTCGGTCAAGTAAGTAACAAAGTCTTCTAAGTGAGGGGGTCTTCGCGAAGTCCGATCTGACCGTCGAGGGTCGCTCATGACTTGTGTGTCTACCGACGAAGATGGTTCCTCTCGTCCTGCAGACGCGTTGCTCCCATGACCAGGAGATGGCAGAGCTGAGGCAGCGCTGGAGTGGCTATTTCCCCCAGGTAAGTCCCAATCAACTGGTTCCGGGTTCCTGTTTGTCCTTGCGAAATTCCCTGTGGGGAGGGGATGAGTGTTATCTTTATGTCCTTCACTCTCGATTTTCTCCACTCTCCCCCTAATGTGGTCAATGTGCCTTTTCCAGAGGCGGCCATCTAGTAATTTCACCATATATGTTTTGGGACCTGTTTGGTCTTGCACAATGCCACTTTCCCAATGCTTCCCTGCATCAAAATTTTTAACATATACCTTTTGTCCCACGGCCACTGCACGTTCAGGTATTAGTATATTGTCCGGTTTTAATTTGATATAGGAGGGGTGCAGCCTATCCAGGGTTGATCTTAGCCTTCTCCCCATTAGCAACTCAGCAGGGCTTTTCCCAGTGGTCATACTAGGTGTTATGTGTTGGGTCAGCAAAAATGTGTCTAATCTCTCCTGGATGTCACCTGGAGCTGACCTCTTAATGGCCTCTTTGGCCACTCGAACATAACGTTCTGCTGCTCCATTAGACCACGCTGCGTGGGGCGAGGTAAGTGCATGTCGGACCCCCAGACCAGCTAGGAACACCTCAAATTGTTTAGATGTAAATTGGGGCCCGTTGTCCGAGACTAATATGTCCGGGCACCCGTGTGTTGTAAATAACTTCCTTAATACATGTATTACTGCTGATGATGTGGTAGATGTTAATGGCACTATTTCAAGCCACCTTGAATACGCATCAATCAGGATTAAAAACATATGATTCCCCACTGGTCCAGCCAGATCAATGTGCACCCTAGACCATGGCCCTTGGGGACTGTCCCACTGTGCAGGGGTGGTTTTAGGCGGGTCTGGCCGCGTTTCTTGGCACTGGCCACATGTGGCCACCCAGTTCTCAATTTCTTTATCCAAGCCGGGCCACCACAAATACCCCCTTGCCAATGCCTTCATCCTCACCACCCCTGGGTGTCCCTCATGTAGCATTTTCATAACCCTCGGTCTCAGGGCAGTAGGGATAACCACTCTTTCCCCCCAGAGAATGCAATCATGCATAACTGATAGTTCTAGCCTCTTTGTTTTAAATTCACCTATTAAGGGATCGTCCCCATTTGCTGGCCAGCCTTTTAAAATGTAATTCAAAATCCTGCTCAAAATCTTATCTTGCCTGGTTTCCAATGCCACCTGCCTGGCAGTGACCACAGGAGACTTATCTAATTCGATAAGGAGTACCTCTGCAGCGGGCGCTGGGTCTTCTACTCTCTGTCCCAATGGACAGCGACTGAGGCCGTCTGCGTGATTAATAGCAGAGCCCCCTTTATGAATGAGTTGGTAGTCATATGCGGCTAGGAAAATAGCCCATCTGGACATACGGGGAGACATGAAGGGAGGAGTTGGCCGTCCGGTGGCTAGCAGACCCAAGAGAGGCTTGTGGTCAGTAACTAATTGAAAAGGTCTCCCAAGCAGATAATGATGAAATTTTTTCACCCCGGCTACTAGCGCCAGAGCTTCCTTGTCAATCTGTGCGTAATTGCGCTCAGCCCCAGATAGTGTTCTAGAAAAATAGGCAATTGGAGCCTCCTGCCCATTAGGAAAAATATGGGCCAACACACCGCCCACCCCGTACGGAGAAGCGTCGCAGGTGAGCCTCACAGGGAGGGTTGAGCTATATTGCACTACCAAGCTATGGGACGACAAAAGATCTTTAACCATGCAAAACGCCCGTTGTTCCTTCTCACCCCAATGCCACTCTGTCCCTTTATGGAGGAGCCTATGTAGGGGTTCAGCTGCTGAGGCTTTCTGTCGCAGAAAAACAGCATAAAAATTTAAGAGCCCTAAAAAGGCTTGCAGCTCTGCTTTACAAGTTGGGGCAGGGGCGTCTTTAATTGCTCTAACTTTTTCCTCTGTGGGGTGAATGCCCTCAGCATCTATACGAAATCCCAAAAATTCGACTGAAGGGGTTCCCCACACACACTTTTCTGGTTTCAGCCGTAGACCCTTATCTCGCAATCTAGTGAGTACCTGTCTAATTCGACTGTGCAGCTGGGCAGAGTTGTCCCCACAAATTAAAATGTCGTCGAAATAAGGGACCACCCCATCAAGGCCCCCCAATAAGCGCTCCATTAACCGCTGGAATATACCAGGAGCAACACTCACTCCAAATTGCAGGCGCGTACACTTAAAAGCACCCCTGTGCGTTACAATAGTCTGTGATAAGGCAGTGGCTTCGTCCACTGTTAATTGCTGGTAAGCCTGTGCAAGGTCCAGCCTCGCGAAGATTTTCCCAGACCCCAAGGTGTGTAACAGCTGTTGCACCACTGGAATAGGATACGAGTTGTGCTGTAGTGCCTTATTAATTGTGGATTTGTAATCCGCACAAACTCGTAGGGAGCCATCTGGCTTCAGTGGGGTTACAATTGGTGTTTCCCAGGGTGCATGTTCCACTGGAACCAATATACCTTGTGCTTGAAGTTTTGTTAATTGTTCATCTAGCTTATTCAGCAAGGGTAAAGGTACCCTGCGAGGTTTTAATCGAACGGGAGGAACAGAAGGGTCTAATGAAAAAGAGATGGGAGGTCCTTTAAAGGTACCCAGACCAGCACGGAAAACCTCAGGAAATTCAGTGACAAAATCAGGGGTAGTAGAAAATGTCAATTTGTTAAGACCTGTTACCGCTAATCCCAAAGGTGCCATCCAGTCCAACCCTAGAAGGGAATGATTAGCCCCGTCTACAACTAACAGAGGGAGAACATGGTTCACATTTCTAAAGGTAATAGGAACCCTAGTTTTACCCAAAATCCTAATTGGGTGACCCTGGAAGTCATTGATAGCAATGTCCAAAGGTTGCAAACTGTCCCGTGCCAAACTTGGTATATACAAATGTAATTTATGCCAAGGCATTAGTGTATATTTCGAGCCGGTGTCCAATTCCATATGGCACGGCTGATGGTTTAACAGGATGGGGGCAACAATTTTATTAGGGGCAGGAGGGTAAACTGTAGAACCACTGAAAAAGCGGTTACCTCTGGCATTCCAAGGCCGGCGAAAACCCCGTCCTTGTGGCCGGAAAGGACGGTAGGCTCGGGGAGCAGGAAAGGAAGGCTGTTGACCTTGTGGAGAAGAGTTGTCATCTGGCAAGGCAGCACGGCAAGCGGCGGCGATGTGGCCTCTCTTCTCGCATCTGTAGCAGAAGGCGTCCTTAAAGGGGCAGCGCGATCGTTGATGTTGCCCTCTGCATCCGGCGCAGGCAGGAAAAGTTGCCCTGGCTTGTCGTTCTGGTGGTCCTCGAAGGTAGCAGCAGTGGTCATTGTAGTCTTCATAGTCGGCGAGCTGAACTTCAGGTAGGCGGCGAGCCGAGGGACGCTGAGAGTCTGTGATCTTAAAAACAGTTTGCAGCTTGTCATTGGACTTTAAATCAGCTGCCGCAGCCTCAGCTACCTCAGCTGTCTGAGCAGCTTTAATCACGTCTTGCAATGTGGAGCTCTCAGTTGCCAATAACTTGTTCCTTATGGTAACGTTTCGCATCCCAAAAATGAGGGCGTCCGTCAATCTGGCTTCCGGATTGTCAAATTGACATTTCGCTAGGATAGTTCGGAGCCTGGTCGCGAACTGGTTAATAGATTCCCCATCTGATTGAGACATACGGGAAAATTGATGCCTATAAACTATGGGCGGCTTAGTTGGTTTAAAATGGGCAGCCAATTTCTCTTGTAAAGTAGCCCATGGTACAGCATTAGGAGGTTCGGGATCTGTCAAAGTCCCGGCCAATTCAAAAATATGCGTGCCGCAGTAATTCAAAAATAAAGCGCGTTTCCTGCTGTCCTCAGCCGTATGTAGGCTGGCAGCTTCCAGGAAAATCTCAAATTTAGCCATATAGGCTGCCCAAGTTGACCTTTCCGGGTCAAACAACTCGGGAGGTTGAATCAGCGAAGGGGTCGACATATTGATTTTTTCCTAAAAAAAAAATCACCGCTAAGACCCTCGTCGCCAATGAAATGACCGAGAAACACGGTTTCCAAATAAACTCTCTTTTATTCTCTTCAGGCTCTGAGCGAGCGGAAAACACTTTCACTGTATACGCGAGTTACAGAAGAAGCGCGTAAGACCAGAAGCTCGGCTATTTAAAGACTTTCCCTCAGCAACAGCCGGCGGCTGACAGCTCTTCCATTTTGGCGCCCTCTAGAGCAGCCAATAGGAAGCAGGTAAACAATGCCTATGGTTTCTTTCAATTCTGCTTAACAACTCTTGTTTAACAAGTTAACCCAGATACAGAACATTATAGAACATTACAGAATTTACAGGATTTAACACTCTCTACATGGGGCTACCTTTGAAAAGTGTTCAGAAACTTCAGATCTTGCAGAATGCAGCTGCAGGAGCAATCATGGGCTTCCCTCGGTATGCCCATGTCACACCAACACTCCGCAGTCTGCATTGGTTGCCGATCAGTTTCCAGTCACAATTCAAAGTGTTGGTTATGACCTATAAAGCCCTTCATGGCATCAGGCCAGAATATCTCCGGGACCGCCTTCTACCGCACGAATCCCAGCGATCGATTAGGTCCCACAGAGTTGGCCTTCTCCGGGTCCCGTGAACTAAACAATGCTGTTTGGCGGGACTCAGGGGAAGAGCCTTCTCTGTGGCGGCCCCGCCCCGCTGGAACCAGCTCCCCCTAGAGATTAGAACTGTCCCCACCCTCCTCGCCTTTCGTAAACTCCTTAAAACCCACCTCTGCCATCAGGCATGGGGGAATTGAAACATCTCCCCCGGGCCTATACAGTTTATGTATGGTATGTCTGTGTGTATGTTTGCTTTTAATAATGGCTTTTTTAGTGTTTCTCTTAAATTATTAGATTTGTTATACTGTATATCAGGGGTCAGGAACCTTTTTGGCTAAGAGAGCCGTAAACGCCACATATTTTGAAATATAATTCCGCGAGAGCCGTACAATATGTTTAAAGGGCCATTGACAGATCAATCGCTCCAATGTTCACTTAGTACAGCAAGGAATGCTCCTCCCTGCTGTATAAAGCCACAACTGGACTGAAACAATGGTAATTAGCAGTAAAAAAATTAAATAAATAACTTACATTGTGAGCTTGCGATGCATGACATCAGTCCAGCAGTCTGGCTTCTTTTTCCTGCGCATGACTGGCTTTGGCTTCCCCTCTGCAGAACAAAAGCTGGGGACCTCTCCCTCCACATACACTGGATCCCTATGGCCCATCCGAGGGCTGGCAAAATAGGTGTGCCCCCCTACCTGCTTTTCTATCTCTCTCTCTCTCTTTCTCTCCCTCTCTTTCTCTTTTTGTCTCTCTTTCTCTCTCTACTTTTCTTTCTTTTTCTCTTTTTCTCTCCCTTTCTCTCTCTTTTTCTCTTTTTCTCTCCCTTTCTCTCTATATCTCTTTCTCTCTTTTTTCTCTCTCCCAACCTCTCTCTTTCTCTTTCTATCTCTTTCTCTCCCTCCCTCTATCTTTCTCTTTTTATCTCTCTCTTTCTCTTTCTCTCTCTCTCTTTCTCCCCCTTCTCTCTGAAGTGGGGAGGGCCGGGTTGGCACCAAGGGAGCTCGAGACGGGGTGCAAAAGCAAACTACTCTGCCGGCCCGGGCCCACATCGGAAGGAAGGAAGGAAGGAATGGTAAAAGGGGCGATCAAGAGAGGAATGGGTGAATGAATGGACGGAGGGTGGGAAGGAAGGAAGGAAAGAGGGAAGGGACAGGAACAGAGGAAGGGTGCAAAGGAAGCAAGGAAAGGTGTGAAAGGGGAGAGTAAGAGAAGAAGGAGTGAAAGAAGGGAATGAGGGAGGAAACAAGGGAGGAAGGAGAAGGAAAGCAAGAAATGGAGGGAGGGAAGGAAGGAAAGAAAGAAAGAAAGAAAGGGGGAAGGGACAGGAACAGAGGAAGGAAGCAAGGAAACTTATGAAAGGGGAGAGTAAGAGAGGAAGGGCTGAAGGGAGGGAGGGAAGAAGGTGGGAAGGAGAAAGAAAAGAAGAAATAGAGGAAGGGAAGGTAAAAGAGAGAAAGAAAAAGAGCAAGAAAGAAAGAAAGAAAGAGAGAAAGAAAGAATGAAAGAGAAATAAAAATAGAGAGTGGGGATGAAAGAAATGGAAGGAGGGAAGGAAGGAGAGAAAGCAAGAGAAAGAAAGAAAGCAAGAGAAAGAAAAAAGAATGAAAGAGCCAGAGAGAAAGAGAAAGAGAGAAAGAAAGAAAGAAAGAAAGAAAGAAAGAAAGAAAGGCAACTTCAAAGAAAGGCTCACTGAGCATCTCTCACTCTCTCTCTCTCTCTTTCTATCCCTCTTTCTTTCTCTCTCTTCCTTTCTATCTCTCCTCTTCCTTTCTCTCTCCTCTCTCTCTCCCTCTCTTTCTACCCTCCTTTCTCTTCCTTCCTTCCTTCTCTCCCTCCCTCCCCTCCCTCCCTCCTTCCTTCCTCTCCATTTCTCTTTCCCTCCCTCTCTTTCCCTTTTCTTTCTTTTGGTCCACTTCTCTCTCTCTCCGCTTCTCCACTTGCCTCCCCCTCGTGCCTCGCCCTTCCCACCCGGCCACCCGCGCGCGCTTACCAGGAGCAGGAATTCGAGTAAGCCCAAAAGAAGCCATTGGCTCCGGGCGGCGTTCATGGGCCCCCCGAACCCCCGGCCCAGCACTTCCGGAAGCCGAAAGGCGCGGCTCTCTTGCCCTTGCAATCCTCGGGGGGACACAAGGCTGGCGGAGAAGCCGGCCGGGCTCAGCCCTCTCCTGGCTTCCCCAATTCCGCTTCCCCAGCAGCGCGGCTTGGCTTCCAGAGGGCTGAGCCAACCCCATGGTCATTCCTCCTTCCGCGGCTGCCATCGGGGCTCCCTGCCTCCCTGCCGGCCTCCCTGCCTTCTTTCCTCATGGGGGTGGGAAGAAGGTGCGGGCCGCAGAGGCAGAGTTTGTCTCAATCGGAGTTGGGGAGTTTTTGGCGGGCACCGTGTCTGCGAGCCAGATACGGCCATCAAAAGAGCCATATCTGGCTCGCGAGCCATAGGTTCCCGACCCCTGCTGTATATTGTTTATTATTGCTGTGAGCCGCCCCAAGTCTACGGAGAGGGGTGGCATACAAATCTAGTAAGTAAGTAAGTAAGTAAAAGTAAGTAAGTAAGTAAGTAAGTAAGTAAATAAATAAATAAATAAATAAAAGAATCTCATTCTAAAATAAACCCCCCTTTCAAATAATTGGTAGAGGTTCAATATATTTATTTATTATATTTACTTATATTTCTATGCCACCCAATTCCCTAGGGCAGTGATGGTGAACCTATGGCATCGGTGCTACAGGTGGCACGTGGAGCTATATCTGCTGGCACGCGTGCTGTTGCTCTAGCTCAGCTCCAATGTGCATGTGTGTGCTCGCCAGCTGATTTTTGGCTCACACAGAGGCTCTGGGAGGGCGTTTTTGGCTTCCAGAGAGCCTCCAGAGGGGGTGGGGAAGCCTTTGGAGCCTGGGGAGGAGAAATATGAGCTAACTGGGCCCACCAGAAGTTGAGAAAGAGGCTGTTTCTGGCCTCCAGAGGGCAGGGGAAGCTGTTTTCGCTCTCCCCAGGCATGGAATTATGGGTGTGGACTCTCACACATGTGCGATAGGACACAGGCACACTCTTTTGGCACCCAAGGAAGAAAAGGTTCGCCATCAGTGCCCTAGGGCAATATTTTTCAACATAGGGGATTGGGACCCCTTTGGGGACAAATTTCCCATGGTGTTAGGAACTAAAGCTTCTATTCTGGCTCCTTGGAACATATTTTTACAATCCAACCAATCAAGCATTTACAGTGAGGATATCCCTCTGACCTTCCTGCCAATCAGCTTAAAGCTCTGTTGGGAAAATTGGTGCTAGACTTTTGGTTGGGGGTCACCACAACATGAGTAACTGTATTAAGGGGTCGCGGTATTAGAAATGTTGAGAACCACTGCGAGGCTCAGGTATCATCTATTTCAGACCTGGGCAAGGTCCGGCCGCTATCTGTGACCGGTCCGTGGAGGTCGGGGTCCGCTCCAGTGTGAGGATGAACGAGCTCACCACGTCTGCTGGGACTCCTCCAGTTCCTGCTTTCCTGATGAATCATGAAAATTAATTGCCCACCCCTGATCTATATAGTCATCTATAGCCAAAAAAGGGGGCAAATTGCCTTAACAAATGTTTCACTTAGCAACATAAATGTTAGGCTCCATTTGTGGTTGTACCTCAAGGACTGCCTGTAAAAAAAATGATATTGGGAAAAATGACTTACAGCTGTTTTTCACACTTTAAGACTGTTGCAACATCCCCACCACAGTCATGTGATCAAAATTTAGGGGCTTGGCAACTGACATGTATTTACAACAGTTGTACGAATGGGGGAGTGTGATATCTGAATCCAGAACTTTTCATTAAAGACGGCAGGCAACCGAGCTATAAAAAACTTCATCTGAAAATATGCACAGGGAGCCTTTTTTAAAAAAAATGCCACTGATATTTTTGCACATAATTTCAGCCTTGCACTGTTGCTCTCTGTATGTCTCCAAAATCTTAATCAAGTAAGAATTGGTGGAAGTAAAATATACATTGCATTTCAGATTTATAAATTTTTGTAGTTCATAATTTCTGGGGATTCTGAGCAGAACTTGCTGGAGTTTTAAAAGGAGTTTGTTTATTGTGGCTGAGATCTAAACAGGGCCTCAGTTAAACTGAGCCTGATGTTTGCCACAAAAGCATTGGCAAGAACGTGGACTCATAATCCTGATGGAGGATCTTGAAAGAATTTCTGGTTTCAAGTTCTCGTTTTAAAACCAGGTTTGCCGAAGAACACAGCAATCAGGTCGTAATTGTAATAATGAATTAAACAAGGTAAAGATCAGTTTCTACCATGTCATCTTTAATACAATTTTTCATTTCTCATCATATATACTGCTCAAAAAATGGGACCTCTCAAAGAACACATCCTAGATCTGAATGAATGAACTTCTGCAAAGCCTTTGATTCAGTGGTCCATGACAAACTACTCCAAAAATTCAAATCCTATGGCATCTCAGGATCCCTCCACAGCTGGATTACAGCATTCCTGTCAAACAGACAACAAGTGGTCAAAACAGGAAGCACCATATCCACCCCGTCCCAGTTAAAAGCGGTGTTCCCCAAAGTAGTGTATTGGGACCAACGCTCTTCATTCTCTACATCAATGACCTTTGCGATTACATCACAAGCAACTGTGTCCTCTTCGCCGACGATGTAAAACTCTTCAACACCACCGATAACACAACTACTCTCCGAAAAGACCTGAACTCAGTTTCTGAGTGGCCCAACACATGGCAACTAGCAAATGCTCTGTCCTACACATTGGGAAGAAGAATCTGAACTCCAAATACAAACTGAATAATCAAATTATCACAGATAATCCCCACTCGGTTAAAGACCTCGGTATACTAACAACAAAAGATTTAAGTGCCAAAGCCCACTGCAACAACATAGCCAAGAAGGCTTCAAGAGTTGTAAACCTAATCCTACGTAGCTTCTGTTCTGGCAATCTCACACTACTTACCAGAGCTTACAAAACTTTTGCCAGACCCATCCTCGAATACAGCTCATCCATTTGGAACCCATATCGCATCTTAGACATCAACACCCTTGAAAATGTCCAAAGATACTTCACCAGAAGAGCCCTTCACTCCTCCACTCGAAATAGAATACCCTACGAGACTAGACTTTCAATCCTGGGCCTAGAACTAAGATGCCTTAAACAAGATCTAACTATTGCCCACAAGATCATATGCTGCAACGTCCTGCCTGTCGGCGACTACTTCAGCTTCAACCACAACAACACAAGAGCACACAACAGATTTAAACTTAATATTAACCGCTCCAAACTTGACTGTAAAAAATATGACTTCAGTAACCGAGTTGTCGAAGTGTGGAACTCATTACCGGACTCCATAGTGTCATCCTCAAACCCCCAACAATTTACCCTTAGATTATCTACAGTTGACCTATCCAGATTCCTAAGAGATCAGTAAGGGACGAGTACAAGTGCACTAGAGTGCCTTCCGTCCCCTGTTCTATTGCTCTCCTATATCTCCTATACCTTTCTTCTATATCTCTTCTTATATTCTTTCATTGATATGTTCTATTACTATATCTTCTTTTCTATTCTTTCATAGATATATTTTACTATGAGTATCTCCTCTATAACCTTCATGTATTTTACTATGTTTATATAGATATATATATACCCACTAAAACCCTCATTGTGTATTGGACAAAATAAATAAATAAATGAATGAATGAATACATTGTTCTGTACAGAGTTGAATGTGCACAACAGCATGTGAAATTGATTGTCACTCAGTGTTGCTTCCTAAGTGGACAGTTTGATTTCACATAAGTTTGATTTACTTGGAGTTATATTGTGTTGTTTAAGTGTTCCCTTTATTTTTTTGAGCTGTGTATATGCTGTTCATGTCCGATGTAGCTCTGGGTTCTGTGTGAACTCTGATTCATATAAAAAATCCCTTGCATACCTAACTTCTCTTCAATGTGTGCAGGCAGTCTAGATTTCTTTCTAGGAAGTTGACTTTCTTTAACTTTTGCAAAGTTTTGCTCAGCTTCCAGTATTATTTCCTAATTTATTGGCATTCCTTGAGCTTCTAAATGTTCTATGGCTGATGACCATTTCAGTTTCCCTGGCAGAGTTACTTGATTTGACACCATATACAGTGCTACCTCTAGTTAAGAACTTAATTCGTTCTGTGACCAGGTTCTTAAGTAGAAAAGTTTGTAAGTAGAAGCAATTTTTCCCATAGGAATCAATGTAAAAGCAAATAATCCGTGCAAATCCATTAGGAAAGAAATAAAAGCTCAGAATTTGGGCGGGAGGAGGAGGAAGAGGAGGACAGTCGCTGCCGAAGGAAGAAGGTGAGGTGAGGAGAATCAAAAAAATCCAAAACTTTAAGACTTAAAAAAAAAAAAGAGGGACTCTTAGGTGGCGAGGAGGATACACCTGGCCTGAGGCTGCCTCCCATATACTGTGCCAGAGAAAGAAACCCAGGCGGGCGAGAGTGGGGATCTTCCCACTCCTTTGACTTAAAGGCGGCTGCTGCTGCTGCTACTTGCTTCCTCTTCCTTCTCATGCTGAAGGGCTCCACTCTCCTCTCGCTCGCTTGCTTTGTAGACGGCGCCTTTTCTTCATTGTGGTAACTCCTCGGTTTGGCTGAAGCCAAGTTGATCCAGTCGGGATAAAGCACCTCCTTTTGCCTTTCCATGCCCAGACGCTCCGGGAGGCAACCACGTGCCAGGTGTGTGGGAGGTAGCGTGAGGGAGTCACCACAGTGAAGTGGTTTATTCCCTCCAAGCGCCCAGAGAAAGGAAAACGCTCCGTTCGCTCTGGCTGCCAAAGCCTCCTTAACCGCCACTGAAAGGCTCCTCTGGCAGCCCAGAAAACCCCAAGATGTCCAGGATTAAAGGTGGAAGGGCAGAAAACTGGCTGGGCCTTCATGCCGCTCTCAAATTTCCTGGGAAATTTTTCCAGGCTTGGGTTCTTAAGTAGAAAATGGTTCTTAAGAAGAGGCAAAAAAATCTTGAACACCCAGTTCTTATCTAGAAAAGTTCTTAAGTAGAGGTACCACTGTATATGATCCAATAGTTTGTTTACCCTGGAAGATTTATTTGGGTGTGGCTTTTAGCTCGGTTCCTAAAATTCTCCTTCAGGCATGCCAAAAAAAAAGAAAGAAAAAAAGGAAAACCTATAAAAGTAAGTTGAATGCAAGAAGGGAACATTAAAAAAATTAAAAGAAGTGTGGTACAGATTGTCCTTGACTTACAACCACAATTGAACCCAAAATGTCTGTTGTTAAGAGAGGCAGTTGCCCCATTTTACAATCTATTTTTTTGCCACAGTTGTTAAGCAAATTACTGCAGTTGTTAAGTGACTTGTGCAGTCATTAGGTGAATCTGGCCTCTCTCTTTGACTTTGCTTATTGGCCAGGAAGATTACAAGCGATGGTAACACAGTGTATCTGTCATAAATACACGCTGGTGGCCAAGCATCCAAATTTTGATCATGGGACCATGGGGATGCTGCAATGATTGTAAGTGCGAAAAACGGTCATAAGTCACAATTTTCTTTGTAACTTCAAACAGACACTAAACAAATAGTTGTAAGTTGAGCACTACCGGTAAAAGAAGAGGACAGGATTAAACTGGTATTGGATAAATCCAGATTGAATCCAGAATCCCTTCCCCAATATGTGTTGCTTATTTAGAAAGAATGAGGACAAAAAGGAAGCAAGAGGGATGTCAAAAATTTGAAGCAATTGGGGGGGGGGGGTGTCAAATTTAATTTCATTGAGGGCTGCATCAGGGTTGTGACCTCGGTGTGTGTGTAAGGTCAGGGTGGGCGGGGCCAGCGCAACATCACTCATGTTGGTGGCGCTTGTGACCTGAGCATTCCGTCACCGAAAATGGGTTCCCGAGCTCCGTTTTTGGCTGTAACAGCCTCCAGCAACACTCTACCAGTGAAAACAAAGTTGGGGAGGGGCATGTGTGGCCCTCATGAGCTTTGTTTTCAGCTGTGATGGCTTCCTGCAATGCATTGTCAGCGAAAACAGTTTGGGAGGGCTGCCCACAGCCCTTGCGAGCTCTGTTTTTGCTGGCAGAGGCACTGTTCCACGGTAGCCATTGCAGTTTCCAGGGCGGCCTCACAGGCCAGATCTGAACAACCTGCAGGCCAGATCCGGCCCAAGGGCCTTGAGTTTCACATCCCTGGAGTAGATTAAGATCAAGAAGAAAGGGAAGTCACAGATGAACATTTTATAAAACTCAAAATCTGAGTAAATGCATTTATTTATTTATTTGCTTGCTTGCTTGCTTATTTAGCTGCACATCTCCCTCCAAAGGGGACTCCAGCAGCGCAAAAAAATAATTAAAATATATAAAAATCTGAAAGCCACAGTAATAAATAGCATAAAACCAAAACGTATGCTGCTCAAAAAAATAAAGGAAACACTTAAACAACACATTATAACTCCAAGTAAATCAAATTTCTGTGAAACCAAACTGTTCACTTAGGAAGCAACACTGATTGACAATCAATTTCACAGGCTGTTGTGCACATTCAACTTTGTATAGAACAAAGTTGTATTCAGTGAGAATATTCAGATCTAGGATGTGTTCTATGAGTGTTCCCTTTATTTATTTTTTGAGTAGTATATTTTAAATTGAAAATAAAAACGATGTATGGATATATTACATACAAGGACACATAACCCTGGGACAATGCAACTGTCATAAATACATGACAGTTGTCAAACACGTGCATTTTAATCTTGTGACTATGGGGGTGCTGCTACAGTTGTAAGTATGAAAAACAGCCATAAGTTACAATTTTCAGAGCTGTTGTAAGTTCAAGCAATCAGTAAATGAAAGGTTGTTAATTACCTATAAAGACTCATCTTCTGTATAAGACAAAGCTATTGTGGAGAGAAATAGTGAATGGCGTTGCTGTTAATTATTTTTAGCAAAGCTTCCTTTTTATTTTCTTTCATATGCTTTTAATTTCTTTAGCTTACTATGTTCTGCTCTTTTTCTGCACTCTGTATATCATAACTTCCAATTAAAGTGAATAATGTAATGGCTGTAAAAAAAAAAACAAAAACGACAAATTAGCAAGATTTTAAAAATCTATTGAAAATCCTAGGAAATCTTTCTAATGAATGTATTTCTTTGTATAGAGCAGAGATAGGCAAAGTTGGCTCTTCTATGACTTGTGGACTTCAACTTCCAGAATTCCTGAGGCAATCATGCTAGCTCAGGAATTCTGGGAGTCAAAGTCCACATGTCATAGAAGAGCCAACTTTGCCTACACCTGGTATAGAGGAAGCGTTTCTCAACTTTAAGAATTTTGGACTTTTAGCTCTCAGAATTCCCCAGCTAGCTTTGCCAGCCAAGGAATTCTGGGAGTTGAAGTTCCATCCATCTTAAAATTGCTAAGGTTGAATAACACCAGCATAAAGTATAGTATAAGGATAATGTTTGATTGGTGTTCTTGTTTCAATAGGCTGGTTCCTTCTTCATGTATGGTAAATAATTCAGTTGGCAGATATTCAGAATCAGCTGCCAAAAACAATTTTGTAAGTACATAAGGGCTAATTCCAAACAGCATGGCAATCTAGCAACAACAACAAAAGTCACAAATATAATTGATCAGAATCTTCTAATGTCTACAAGAAGCTATTCATAATTTAACTTAAGACTTATAGCTTCTGACAAATGGGAACTAACTAAAGATGTTTTAAATAATGGAAGCACAAGTGATTATTGCTGAAACAGAATCGTCCCTTCAGTGAGGCAAGAGGGAGGCCTAAACCTTGAATACAAACCGGGATATGGAAACAGCTTCGTGAGGTTTTCTTTTCAGCTTTGAGCAAGTATATTGGAACGGCAGTAAATGAAAAGCCATATGTCAGCTTGCTAGGAAGCTTAGGAGAACCAGAAGGTCTGGCAGAGTGGAAGCTTTTCATTGGATTTCTGCCTTCTGCCTCAAAAAACATTCCAGAACTCTGTTGGTTGGGAAGGAGGAACCTGGAGACGGGTAACTCTGTGCAGCTACTGCTGATTTGTAGCAACAAGCCAACATTTTACTACTCAGCTTCTTGGTGGTCTCACCTTAAAGCAACTTCTCCTTGTGGTAAGGATTCCCAGTGTTGACTTCAAGAAAACCAGGATGGTGTAATAGTTAAAGCAGTGTTTTTCAACTTTGACAACCTTTAAGATCTAAGGACTTCAACTCCCAGAATCCCCCAGTCAGCCATAAATCAATTTTCATCCATGCAGGCTGGGGGATCCTGGAACTTGAAGTCCACAGAGCTTAAGTTTTCTGTGGTTGTTAGAAATACTGAGTTAACAGAAATGTAACAAGTCTATAAAGGATGTGAGACATGATAGTCAGCAAAGAGGTTGACTTGTCTCTGTTATATATCTGTAGTTTCCTTCTCTTCTTTCTCTTTTTCTTCTCTTTCCTCTTCTCTTCTTTAACTCTTCTTCTTTCCTTTTCCTTTTTCCTTTTATTAATATGTTGTACTCTTCTCTCCTTTCTATTCAATTGAGACATTAACTACTTGTTATGATAGAGGTTCAATGCAAAAAGTTTATATTTGCATTTGTTTTTAGAATCCTCGTGCTCAAATTTCTCTTGTGATTTATACATGTAGACACATATACATATTGTGGTGTTGTTCTTTCTTCAATAAAGATTTTTTTTTAAAAGAAAAGAAATTACAAAGGTGTTGTCTATTGTCAGGCATAGTTTCACAGAGAGATTTGGGATTAATCCTAGTCCGTTTCTGTCAGCTCAACCAAAAGGATACAAAGGACAGAAGGAATTTTAAATTAGTCAGCTAAAGGAAAAGCAGGATGTAGTTTAATAAATATACAGATAAAAGAATTCAATTCCTTTGGATTTAACGCAGACTTTACTCAAAACTTCCCAACTGGATAGCTCCACCTCCCCTCCTATACATTCAGATGGACTAGGGCCAGAAGCGAATGGAAAATTGGAAATCTGCCTCTGGCACAGATATTACACATTTTTGTTCTTGGGTTGTCTTCCGGGCAAAAGAGGTTTAACTGAAATGCAGAGAGAAGCAAGTCTATTTCTCTAAGGAATAAAGTAGTCTATCTAGCTCTTTTTATTTCTAATGGATGTTTCAGGACATAGTAGTGCTACTGGGAGGAGATGGGAGGGGGGGTAGGAGAGGGAAAGCAACCGAGATGTGCTTGCCAAAATTTTGCTCTTCAAAAAGCAAAGGCTGACATTCATAAGGAGAGGTGGCTGCCTAAATGTTAATAGGATTTGCAGAATTTAAGTGACTGCGTATTTCTGGTTGCCAGGTTACCTAGCTGTCACAGAGAGAGAAACTAAAATATAGACAGGGTGGGAGAAGGGGGGGTGTCAAATATAGCACATTCGGGATATAAAATTCATATTCACTTCCAAGGGTCCTATATTAGATGCTCAGGAGTTCTGTTATTTTAAGCTTACCTGTCAGGTGATTATGGTGCTGTCCATTGGCTGCCCTTAACCCACAACAGCAGAAGGGGCTGGTCAGACTAGTTTCAGATTTTGGGTGTTCTGTACAGCTTGCCTTTCCACAAAACAAATACTCTACAACTCTTCTTCCCTAGTCACTGTGTTATCCACCAACACCTTCTTTGTTACTAATTATAAAGAAATGCATAGAAAGCAAGAATGCATCACCACTGAGTCTTGGAACAATCTTGCTTCGAAGAATGCTTCTAAGTGCCCCAGATGTTATCTGAAGGCATTGGTACTAGAAGCTATTTGCTACGGTCCAAAATATTGCTTGGAACTACTGTACACATGCCAGCTCAAACGAGATTTAATACTGTAGAACAGTGTTTCCCAACCTTGGCAACTTGAAGATATTTGGACTTCAACTCCCAGAATTCCCCAGCCAGCGAATGCTGGGGAATGCTGGGAATGCTGGGGAATTCTGGGAGTTGAAGTCCAGATATCTTCAAGTTGCCAACGTTGGGAAACATTGCTTAGAATATTCTACATTGGCTAGACTCACCATGGCAGTCATGATCTCAAAATGCCAAATTTGCTAGTGATCTATTAGGATCTTCTGTCCTAATCCACGCAGAGATTCCTATGGTAGAGTTCAGCTCAGTCTAGAAGTTATTACTGTGTATAAACATGCTGAACTTCTACAGCTATATCTGAAAGCACTACCCAAAGAACAGAACGTAACAATTTGAACTGGTTAATGTCTGAAAAGACATTAATGCAAGAAATTTCCTTCTCTATCACAATTGGAATCATGCAAAAAAGATCTCCATCTCATCCTTAGATGAATTCAACCACATTAGCCAATTCAGTTTAGATCTCATCGAAGTGCAATAAATTGGTAAACATTTTATTTCTTTATATTGTATATATAGTGCATCTGGGGGTTTTTTTAGAATGGACTTCTTGGTAAGATGGAGTTAAGATGCTATTAATCCTGTTCTTTTAACACCAAAAGTTCCCTTCAGTGGTAAGATGGGCAGAGAAGGAAGGAAGGAAGGAAAGAAGGAAAGAAGGAACAAGAAAAAAAGGAAAACTAAGGAAGGAAAGAAAGAACAGAGGGAGGGAGGAATAAGAACAAGAAAAAAAGGAAAATTAAGGAAGGAAAGAAAGAAGGAAGGAAGAGAGAGAGAGAGAGAGAGAAAGAAAGAAAGAAAGAAAGAAAGAAAGAAAGGTCTTTGACACTCCTAATCAAAAGAGAGTTTTGTTACGGGAGTGCTGGGCAAGTTGCAACCTGTGGCCTCATTCAAAAATTGGAGGTTCATATCACTTTCTTTACTAGATTTTATTGATCGATTTATTCCTATCCATAGGTAGTCCTTGACTTATGACCACAATTGACTCCAAAATTTCAGTTCTAAGTGAAACATTTTTAAGTGAGTTTTACCCCATTTTACCACTTTTCCTCCCACAGTGAAATATTGCACTTTAAGTTAATGATACAATTATTAAGTGAATCTGGCTTCCTCGTTAACTTTGTTTGTCAGAAGGTTACAAAAGGGGTTGACGTGACCATGAGAAACTGCAACCATCATGTGTCAGTTGGGAAGCATCTGAATTTTGATCGTGTGAACATGGGGGATGCTGCCAAGTGTGAGAAATGGTCATAAGTCCCTTTTTCCAGTGCTGTTGTGACTTTGAACAGTCGCTAAATGAATCGTTGTGAGTCAAGACTACCTGTATTCTTGTGGATGAAATCATGGATCAATAACTCAGCTTCTTATTTATTTATTTATTTTTATTTATTCATTTATTCATTCATTTATTTATTTTGTCCAATACACAATGAGGGTTTTAGTGGGTATATATCTATATACACATAGTAAAATACATGATGAAGGTTATAGAGGAGATACTCATAGTAAAATATATCTAAGAAATACGACTTACTCAGCAAATAACCCTCCTTGCCTTTCGCAAACTCGTTAAAACCCACCTCTGTCATCAGGCATGGAGAAATTGATTCCCCTGGACCGTTTCCATTTTATGTATGATTTGCATGAGATATATGATTGTTTTTATATTAAGGGTTTTTAATTGTTTTAATAATTGGATTTATACTGTTTTGTTGTTGTGAGCCACTCTGAGTCTGCGGAGAGGGGCGGCATACAAATTTAATAAATAATAATAATAATAATAATAATAATAATAATAATAAGTCCTAGCTTGATTTTTACATGTGCACCAGTATTGGGTTGCTAGCCAGTACGGGCTACATTGTACACAGGTAGTAAAACCAATGATGTGCGCGCAGCTCCGGGTGACCAGTGGGTGTGCGCATCCAGGCAAGATTTTGCTTCTGTGCATGTGCAGGAAGCAAAATCTTGTGAGAGGACACACGTGCAAGAGAGATTTTGGTGACTTTTTGCTTCTGAAGCAAAAACTCGTCAAAATCTCACACACACACATGTCCTCTCACAAGATTTTGCTTCCTGCGCATATGCAAAAGCAAAACTTTGCCCAGGATATGCATGCACGCACGCCAGTTACACCGGTAAAAGGGAAAGCAAGTAGGATGCTTGGCTGCATAGCTAGAGGTGTATCAAGCAGGAAGAGGGAGATTGTGATCCCGCTGTATAGAGCGCTGGTGAGACCACATTTGGAATACTGTGTTCAGTTCTGAAGACCTCACCTACAAAAAGATATTGACAAAATTGAACGGGTCCAAAGACGGGCTACAAGAATGGTGGAAGGTCTTAAGCATAAAACGTATCAGGAAAGACTTAATGAACTCAATCTGTGTAGTCTGGAGGACAGAAGGGAAAGGGGGGACGTGATCGAAACATTTAAATATGATAAAGGATTAAATAAGGTTCAGGAGGGAAGTGTTTTTAATAGGAAAGTGAACACAAGAACAAGGGGACACAATCTGAGGTTAGTTGGGGGAAAGATCAAAAGCAACATGAGAAAATATTATTTTACTGAAAGAGTAGTAGACCCTTGGAACAAACTTCCAGCAGACGTGGTTGGTAAATCTATAGTCACTGAATTTAAACATGCCTGGGATAAACATATATTCATTCTAAGATAAAATACAGGAAATAGTATAAGGGCAGACTAGATGGACCATGAGGTCTTTTTCTGCCATCAATCTTCTATGTTTCTATGTTTCTGTGTAATGGCAGTAAGTAGGAACCTGTGCCTGATGTGCACCCAATATACGCACTATCTCCAAAATAAGCCCTAGGGTGAGCTTAAGCTAGGGTGGGTATGGGGGGGGGGTGGAACACTCGTAATCGTGCAGAATGCGGCCGTGAGAGTTATTGTGGGCTTACCTAGATTTGCCCATGTTTCTACAACACTCCGTGGCTTGCACTGGCTGCCGATCAGTTTCCGGTCACAATTCAAAGTGTTGGTAATGACCTATAAAGCCCTACATGGCATCAGACCAGAATACCTCCAAGACCGTATTTTGCCGCACAAATCCCAGCGGCCGATAAGGTCCCACAGAGTTGGCCTTCTCCGGGTCCCGTCGACTATACAATGTCATCTGGCGGGCCCCAGGGGAAGAACCTTCTCTGTGGCAGCCCCAGCCCTCTGGAATCAACTCCCCCCAGAGATTAGAACTGCCCCCACAGTTCGTAAATTGCTTAAGACCCACCTATACTGCCAGGCATGGGGGAATTGAAACATTTCCCCCAGGCTTATATAGTTTTATGTATGGTATGCTTGTGTTGTATGGTTTTATATAATGGGCTTTTAGATATTTTTTCTTCTTTTAAATATTAGATTTGTTTACTGTATACTGTATATTATTGTTGTGAGCCACCCCGAGTCTTCGGAGAGGGGCGGCATACAAATCTAATAAATTATTATTATTATTATTATTATTATTATTATTATTATTATTATTATTATTAACCTTTGAATAGCTGCAGACAGGTCTCGCACACTTCGGCCCATTTCTTCTGCAGGCAAAAGGCTTTCCTGAAGGCCTTGTAGCCGATAACAGAGCTCTGGATCTGGAAGATCAAGTTCCTAAAGGCCTCTGATAGTGAAAAAGAGGCTGGGAGCAACACATGCAAGTGAATTGAGTCAGTGGACAACATCCCCCCAAGAAAATAAGATCTGGTGTCTTTTTTGGTGGCAAAAAAAATTATACAACTGTGTTTTATTTGGGGAAACACAGTAGATCTCTTCTGAATCCCCCAAAATGCATCAGGGTTTATAAACGATTCTCAGTAAAGCCTCCGCCTTCAGCAGAATTCTGAGTGTAAGTAGACTTTCTGAAAACACCCAAATTTTTATCTTGTATCTGCTTTGGCAGAGAAATAGCCAGATAATTTTGAGTATAAAACTTCTAGCCAGGCTTCAGTCAATTTGCTGTAAACAAATCTATTCTAATCTGTTCCAGTTCCTGTCATATTATCCTGACTGCTCAGTTCTTGGAATTTCACATCATTCTTCTGACTATATTTTCAAATTGAAGTACATTTTTATTGAATGACAATTGACTTGCTTTTTTTTCCGTTTTCTGTTACGTAGCCTGAAAGTCAAGACATAATCTACCATAACTGAATTATCTTGCTGTCTGTCATCTCCAAATGAAGGTTTCCTCTCTGTATATACTAGATAATGGTACTGTGCAATCTATCTTATAATAACCATGCTGTATAGTTAACTCACTCCCTAATGCAAACTACAGAGCCTTGCAGAGTTTTAGAAAAGAGGTCATGAGAAAGGTCAAATGAATTTTAAGGAGTGACTTTCTTTGCTAAAATAAACTCTGAAGACAATCTCTTTTCAATAATGTAAAGTGATAACTAAAACTGTAAGAACAGATCCTAAAATTAGATAATCCTTCAGCTATATGAAGGATGAAAATTACAAATGTAATTTCTTTGGGGTGAAGATATACTTTAGGGAAACAGCCATAATATTCTACTCAATGATCCATAAAGCTCTTTCTTGACTTTTCAACATCTGAATTTAAGATATCTTCAATCTGATTTATCTGGATGTTGGACATATCAACGTATGAACCCTCCTTGATTTGAGCTAGGAATCCTATTTACAATAGGATTAGGAAACTTCTACAATTATAGATGACCTGCAGGATATCAAGTATAATGAAACTTGTTTCAAGAAAATCAACCAGGTACCTATTGGTATTAATAGAAGTTTTATGCAAATTAAAGCTGAAAATTTCTGACATTTCATCTGATTTCCAACACTAAAACTTAAACCACTAAATATTCCCACAATTCATAAAATTGTATAATCAGATTAATACTAGAATAAAATTCTACTCAGCAGAAATGATAACACAAGATCAAATTTATTAAAAATAATAAATTGCAACATTAAGATTTGTGGCTAAATCTGATTGTGTAAGACATCCCTTCAACTCTAAAGTTTCAGGATAGAAAATATTAACATTCTGTTTTCTCAAGCATAATCATGGACATCTTTAATAAAGATAAAGACTTATGTGGGTGTGTATTCTTATACATAGTCAGACAAATGCATAAGGATACTAAATGTGGAAAATCCATGTGGTGGTAGAAAATGGAAAAAATATCTCACCATTAAAAAAACTATGAACAACATAATTGACTCCTAATTCTATCAATCAAAAATATATTCCATCTTTTCCTCCTTAATGGACTTTCTGATCAGAATAAAGAGAAAGGGGAAGAGGATGTTTTTTAAACCTAGTCTATACATTCCATGAGCAGAGGTAATACAGGTAGTCCCTTGACTTGCAACAGTTCATTTAGTGACCATTCAAAGTTACAATGGCACTGAAAAAAAGTGACAGGGTGGTTGTTCATTTATGACGGTTGCATCTTCACCATCATCACATAATCAAAATTCAGATGCTTGGCAACTGGCTCATATTTATCATAGTTGCAGTGTCCCAGAGTCACATGGTCACGTTTTGAGACCTTCCGACAAACAAAGTCAACAAGGAAATCTGATTTACTTAACAACCATGTTGCTAACTTAACCACTGCAGTGAATCACTTAACCGTGGCAAGATAAAATGGAGCAAAACTCACTTAACAAATGTCTCACTTAGGCAACATAAATTTGGGGCTCATTTGTGGTCATAAGTCGAGGACTACCTGTTCACTTATTGAAAAAAATCTTATTGTTGACTTGTGCGATTGATTTTTGAAATGGGTTCTTCCTATGTTTATTTGAGCTGTGTGGGTATATAAAAATATACTGCTCAAAAACATAAAGGGAACACTTAAACAACACAATATAACTCCAAGTAAATCAAACTTCTGTGAAATCAAACTGTCCACTTAGGAAGCAACACTGATTGACAATGTTTCACATGTTGTCAGAACATTCAACTTTGTATAGAACAAAGTATTCAATGAGAATATTTCATTCGTTCAGATCTAGGATGTGTTCTTTGAGTGTTCCCTTTATTTTTTTGAGCACTGTATTTTCATTTATGGCCAATTGCAGTGAGCTACACTCACACGATTGCAATTTTAAGTATTTTGGGACTACTGTAGTTTCTGGTATTTTCTTCCTGTTTTTGGCAAAAAAAAACCCATGGGTTCATGCAACAACTGCTATGTTCTGGTAACACTCCACTACAGAAAAGGTTGTACTGTAAATCAATTAGAGTCACATTGTAACTCTCTTAACAATTATCATTATTTAAACCATAAGTATGGACTCACAGTTGTAAATTAAGGACTATCTGCACACCTATGGTAGGAATGAGCCGGGGTGGCGCAGCAGGTAGAGTGCTGTACTGCAGGCCACTGAAGCTGACTTGTAGATCTGAAGGTCAGCGGTTCAAATCTCATCACCGGCTCAAGGTTGACTCAGCCTTCCATCCTTCCGAGGTGGGTAAAATGAGGACCCGGATTGTGGGGGCAATAGCCTAGCTCTGTTAAAAAAGTGCTATTGCTAACATGTTGTAAGCCGCCCTGAGTCTAAGGAGAAGGGCGGCATAAAAATTGAATAAATAAATAAATAAATAAATAAATAATGACTGTTTTACCTTGAGCTGGGAACAAGATAAGGCCAGTACTGTGCAATCATGGGAAAAGGGTGGGATTATTAAAATGTGATGGAGTTGTGGTAAACCACAAGTGTGGGATGTAGACTAGATTCACA
Organism: Erythrolamprus reginae; assembly: GCF_031021105.1. NCBI lineage: Eukaryota > Metazoa > Chordata > Lepidosauria > Squamata > Dipsadidae > Erythrolamprus > Erythrolamprus reginae. The sequence goes on along the minus strand of NC_091954.1, from coordinate 36,364,971 downwards.
GAGCATATTAAGATGTGTTTGCCAAGTAACTGTGGATGTTGGCTAAAATGTGGTAGGCTAGTTTGTGATTCAGTGTTATCAAGTGAACTCACAACTATTGTTTCTATGGACATTTCCACACTACCGGCATGAGAATACACACCACACTGCACATTGCTTCAAAGCTATATGAAGTACAAGTAGTCCTCAACTTACAATAGTTCACTTAGTTCAAAGTTATAAAACGTGTCTTATTACGACCATTTTTCACACTTATAACTGCTGCTGCAACATCCCCATAGTTATGTGATATTCCATTCAGATGCTTGACAACTGACTCACATTTATGATGTTGCAATGTGCCAGGGTCTGGTACCCCCTTTTTGAGACCTTCTGACAAGCAAGTCAATGGGGAAATTAGATTCACTTAACAACCAAGTTATTAATTTCCGACTGCAGTGATTCACTAAAGAACTGTGGCAGGGAAAGTTATAAAATGAGGCAAAACTGAACACATTTCTCACTTAGCAACGTTTATATTTCTTAGTTGATTGATTGATTTTTATGCCACCCAACTCCCTAGGGATTCTAAATTTTGGGTTCATTGTGATCGTAAGTTGAGGACTACTTGTAAACGGTTTTGACTGCCACTAAGCGAAATTCTAAGAACTGGGTGAGCCAACCAATCCATTGATTGATTGATTATTTGATTTGTATGCCGCCCTTCTCTGAGGCCTCGGGGCAATCACAGCATATAACAATACAGTACAATGGCAAATCTTATGAAATTTAAAATTACAATCTAAAAATCCAATATTTAAAAACAATCATACCGGTTCAATCATACAACATATATCTCATTTCGTTGGCCAGGGGGCTAATTGCTCCATGCCTGGTGACACAGTCTTAAGACTCTTACAGAAGGGAAGGAGGGTGGGGGCAGTGAGAATTTCCAGGGGAAGCTGATTCAAGAGAGCCGGGCCCCACACAGAGAAGGCTCTTCTCCTAGGCCCTGTCAAGCAACATTGTCTGGTTAAAGGAGACTCCTTTTGTCAGAAGGAGTGCAACGAACAGAGTTCATTCAGTGGTAACCTCTCCTGTCTACACTTCTACAGTTCATTTTGTGTAGGAGATACTAAGCAACTAAGATATGACCACTCTATAGCAGTGTTTCTCCACCTCAGCAACTTGGATAGGTGGACTTCAATTCCCAAAATTCCTCAGCCAGCTTGCTCTATATTGCCTGTAACTGCTAAACCTTCATGAGAAGAGGTTCTGGGGAGGTGGGAGACAGAGATTTGAAAAAACTGAAACAAATGAAACCATTGCTTTATTTTTTTTTATTTTGCAATTTTAGGGTACCCAGCAGCCAAGCCAGAAATAGTCAGAGACAACGATGGGGGAATCACAGATACGAAGATACCATGTTAAATCTTTGCAAAATGCTCAGGGGATCTCCTTAGCACAGTGGTTCTCAACCTGGGGGTTGGGACTTGGGACCCCTTTGGGGGTCAAACGACCATGGTGCTAGGAACTTGGGAGTTCTCGGATAGGGGCAGCATACAAATCTAATAAATTATTATTATAATAACTAAAGCATCTGTTCTGTCACCGTGGAACATATTTTTACAATCTGATCAATGAGGTGTTTACAGTGGGGGTGTCCACTGTAAACCACCTTCCTGCCATTCAGAATTGGGGCTAGACTTATGGTTGGGGGTCACCACAATATGAGGAACTGTATTAAGGGGTCGCAGCATTAGAAAGGTTGAGAACCACGAGTCCTAAAATAAGTTATTTAGTAGGAATTAGCCCGGCATTTGGAATGAAATAATTATTATTTTTAACAGCTTTTTTTCAGTGTGATGCAACAATTTTTTCTTTTAATGTGTTAGATGCCCAGCGAAAATATTGTGGGGAGCCTGAAACGGTTCCATTCAACACATTATGGCTACATTTCGCACTTCCCTTGATTCCTATCTTTCTACACCGGTTCCTATAAAATATGTTTTCAAAATAGAGTAGCACAGGTTCAGCTCGCCTCGAAGTCCAACTATCGCACGTTAAGGACGGGAAAGAAGACGAGAAACGTTTGCATGTCGCCGGTTTGGGGTTTGTTTGAACGTGGCCGCTTGCAGATAACGCTCGGTTGATTAATAAAATAAGAAGCTGCGCGTTTGTGTCCGCGGCGTCCGTTTGTTTTTGCAGCTTGCTCCCCGCCAGCGTGTGCAATGAAATCACAGACCACACACGCACACCTACGCCAACCGTGTATTTTTATTAAAATACACCCCCACACACAAACGCGCGCGCGCGCTTCCACGCCGCCCTTTTGGATGCTTTCCCTCGCTTTCTTTCCTCCACGCCAACCCGGCTTTCTTCGGTTGTCGCCTGGCAGATGCAAAGGCCGATTCCTTCCCCTCAAGGGAACATTGGCGCGGGTGGAGAGAGAGATCCTCCTCCTCCTCGCCTGCTTGCTTGCTTCCCTCCTTCTCCTCCTCCCACGAAGCCCCCCCCGCCCGCCCACGCAACCGCCGCCACCAGCCAAGCAAGAGGTGGTCCTATTTTTGGCCGCGAGAAGAGGGCCTCCCCTAAGTAAAGTGAAAGCCGTGCCTCGGCTCCGCGGCGTGCGTCACACTTTGCAACCCCGAGCAGCAGCAGCAGAGCGGTAGCAGCAGCAGGAGCCACCGCGCGCGCGCCTCAGTGTGTGTGGTGTGTGCGCGCGTGTGTGTTGTGTGTGTGTACGCGTTTCGCGGGGATGCGAGTCTCTTTCTTCCCCTTCTCCTTTTTTTCCGCTCTTTCGCCTCTCCAGCTAGTTGGGTTCCCCCGCCCTTCTCCTCCTCCTCCCCCGTTTTCCCTCAGGTTCCTCTCGCCCCTCACGGCTGCCTGGCGGATCCCCAAACAACCGACGGCTGATCGGCTGGGAGCCTCTCAGCTGCCCCCGACAGCGCGGGGAAAGAAAGAGGAGAAGAGCAGAAGGGCTGACGATGAGGAGAACGGGAGCCGGGCAGGAGGGATGAAGGGGAAGCCGTCTCCTCCGGGCTCTGCGCGCAGGTCTCCCTCAGCCCGATAAAAAAAAAAAAACAGCAGCAACAACAACAACAACGCGGAGGTTCCCGCCTGTCCGTTCATGATTCGGGCTCCGCTTCTTCCTCTCGTCCTCCTCCTTCCAACTGGCCGGAACCAGAAGGGATCCGAAGGATGGGCCGAGCCGGCCGGCGACCTCTTGGGAGACCCTCGGCGGTGGTCCTGTGCCTTTTCTCCGCCCTGTTGCTGACCGAAGGGAGCAGACCGGGCAAGACCGCCTGCCCGGCTTCCTGTGCTTGTACCAAAGATAACGCGCTCTGTGAGAACGCCCGGGCCATCCCGCGCACCGTGCCGCCCGACATCACCTCCCTGTAAGGCGGCTGCAAGCACTTGGGGAGGTGGTGGATCGCGTAGTGGGTCTTGTTGGGGAGGGGGCTCTCTGTCCGGCGGGAAGACCCGCTGGGATTGCAAAAGGGAGCCGGGATGGAGAAGAAAGAAGAGCGGGAAAGGGAGGGGGGGTAGGGACTAGAAGTTGGATCCCCCTGCGCGTTTCTCTTAACGCGGCGCCGTCTGTTTTCTCGGTGGCGGCGAACTTCTCCCGCTGGAAATTGTCACTCCTGTTGACGGGAAGGTGGCGTTGGGGGGACGGGACAGGTAACCAGCCCCAAGTGACAAAACGACTCCCGGCTATGCCGGTGCTGTTGACCTCTGATTCGCTTTCTTTCTGTTCTTCCCCCATCCACCTCCCCGTTTTTCCTTTTCCAGATCCTTCGTGAGGTCCGCTTTCACCAAAATCCCAGAACGGAGTTTCATCTTCTCGCCCAATCTGCAACTTCTGTGAGAAAACGGTTTATATGGTGATTGCTTGTTATGAAACGGGTGTCTTAAAAAATATATATGGGTGTCTTTAAAAAAAAATACACAAAACACTCAGCTGACGGGCTTTTTAAGTACCACACCATGACTTGTTTTATGTGGAGGAGCTAGCGCACAGCTATTATATAACAAAATGCACCTAGTGTTTCCAGTGGAAGTAAGGAAAGGTGTGTCATATACCGAGCAGATTATCATAATTGATTATAATAATAATGATAATAATAATAATAATGATGATGATAATAATAATAATAATAATTTATTAAATTTGTATGCAGATTTATTAGATTTGTATTTTTTTCTTCACTGTATAGATTTGTTCTTGTAGTTTCTGATTAGAATCTGCTTTTAGCATTACCGCTGCTCTTATTAGGATGCTTAATTTCATAAATGTCAATTCTAGTTAGGGCAGTGACACTATATTCCCATATAGTGTACCGTTCTGTCATGTACCATGTACCGTCTTTTCTGAGGCTGGATAAATGGCTCATCATAAATCATTTCTCTACACTTTCAGGATTAGCGCTGTTGAACATTCAGAGTTGTGGCTGATTAAACAAACTTGCTTCTCTCAGAAAGGAACTGTTTTAATTTTATAAACAAGTTTCATGCCAGTGATAGGGATAGAGCCTTCCTGTTTGTGAATTGAAAGCTGTTGGTTGCAATAAAGCCAGCTGAGAAATATTTCTTCGGTTAGCATCCTTTGATTCTGAAGAAAAAAGAAACAAGTTCTGTGGGAAAACATAGTCCATAAATGGAGACACATCTGATTCAGAGACCTGTCAGGAAAAAAACAACTTCTGTTTTTAAGAAGAGCCTTAAATATGCAGTTTCACACATCGTGTATAAATTGGCCCAAGGTATAATTTTGCTTTAACGTTAAGCATTATGTCTGACTGATCATTATCCACTTCTGATGCTGATACACTGTCAGTGAGGTGATGCCCTTTTCTTTCTCACCTTGTATATTGGGAGCTGATCAGAAGGAGTGTGCACTCAGCTGTGGTTTGAATCCCAAACAAACGAATAAATATAGTTACCATGGGAACTATAAGGTTTCTCCCAGATCTTTTGCAGAATAAAACGAACATAATTGGGAATAGGGCAAGAATCTCACCTTATCCTGTGGGGAAGAAAAAAGATGTTGAAAAAAGATATGTTTCTCTGTAAAGGAAAGGTCCTTGGTGGCTACTTAGTCATGAGTGTGCCATGCCAGTAGGCTTTGTTGTGACCTTTTTGTAGATGGAAATTGTACATTTTATTGTGAGTAGATATTAATTGTACCTCTGATATATAAATGTACAATTTGAGTTCAAAGCCTCATTGGCAACTTGAGAAATGCGGATTGTTTGATATTTATGATCTGTAACGTGATATTCTGGGGCATCTCAGGATACCAATTTTCTCACCTTAGTTTTGTAGATGATGCCACATTATTTCTGATTCATATTCTCTCCATTCAATGCAAAATACTAGCTCCTTTGTGATCTTTGGAAAGGAAGGTTGTTATTAAAGGGAGAGGTGGGCTTTTGAAGCCATTTACATTTGTACTTTGTGATGTTCTCATTTCTGCATTGGTGAACTACTGCTCCTACTTCCTATTCCCTCCCCCCCCCCCCGAAAAGCATGTTCAGAATATTGAAACTGTGGTGGCAAGGCACAATGTAATTCCCAAGGAATGTACAGTATAGGACTTCTTTGACTTGGCATCTATAGCTCCCATATACCCCTAACTGACATCTTCATGTTGGCTGTTTAAAGATATTGTCCCAAGATCCCAGGAGGGCATTAGCTTGATGAAGACTGATAACAATTATAACAGAAAAAGACAAGGGTACTTTTAAAAGGGAGCTACATCTAAATGGAGATATCAGGAACACAAAAAATGTGAGCAAGAGTTAACATTTGTACAGGTAGTCCTTGAATTACAACCACAATTGAGCACAAATTTTTTGTTGCTAAGTGAAACATTTGTTAAATGAGTTTTGCCCCATTTTATGACTTTTCTTGCCACTGTTGTTAAGTGAATCATAGCATTCGTTAAGTTACTAACATGACTGTTAAGTGAATCTGGATTCCCCATTAACTACTTGTCAGAAAGTCACAAAAGTCACATGATCCCAAGGCACTGCAACCGTCATAAATGCGAACCAGTTGCCAAGTATCTGAATTTTGATCATGTGACCATGGGGGTGTTGCAACTGTGAAAAATGGCCATGAATCCCTTTTTCCCCAGTACCATTGTAACTCTGAAGAGGCACTAAACAAACTGTTCTAAGTCAAGGATTACCTGTAGTTAGTTCCTGCTTCCTGATTGAGTCTAAACTATTTTTTAAAACCATAAGTATGAAAAAGGTGAGAGGGTTTTCAAAAATCCCCTTCTCCCAATGGAAAGGCTGAGATTAGCCCTGAACATATCAAGAGGTACAGTTTGGTCCATATTAAGTCGCAATTAAAAAACAGGCACACAAAAGGAGAGGAAATACCTTATGGCAACCCACTGAATACACATCGAAGGTTACAAAATTGGGGGGAAAGGCTTCCAAAATCAGGAGACATATACATTCTCCATAATATTCATTTTACTATTAGGGAGCAGCATGTTTCCTTCTCTGCGCTTTCTCTTATATTTCAAACTAGTAGCTGGATACTCGTGTTTTGTTATGAAACTGAACTCCTTAGCATGGAGTAGAATGTCTAAACTCCCAGCCCATAGGCCAGATTAATCATGTGCTACCTATGGCCACTGCCAGTTGGAACAGAGCTCTTTTCAGGTAGAAAGGGGAAATAGAAGGTCTAACGCCTTAACATCAGAGTGTGTTAATATAAGAAATAATTAACGATCTGATGGTCATTTTGAAAAACCTTTTTTAGTTTAGTGAGCACCTAGAAGCCAAAAGAAACATATGTGCTAAGCTTCAAGTTTGTAGGCTTTACGGTTCTGGAGAAACATAGATGGCTTCTTCAATGGGTTTTTAAGGAGCAGTTTGGAATCTAAAGGCCTTCTGGGCAATGAGTAAGACAGGTTTATACCGAACTTCTAGGAAGGGAGGGAAGGAAGGAAGGAAGGAAGATATCTTGTAATATCTTGTATTGCCTATCTTGTGAAGAATCATCTTAATCCTGAGTGCATCACTGAATGAGGGAATTGCAGAATGGTTGACCGAAACAATATCCATCCATGGCTGCAATTGATCTATGATCTCATTGAGAATTGATAGATCTGATAAAACAAAGGATAAGTGACTAAGATAAAAATCATCAAGCAGGGAGGGAATGAAGTAAAATTCTACTACCAGTAGCATCTGGACATCTGGATGATGGCCAGAACCAAATTTTCTTTCCTTTCAGTGATGAATAGTAGAGATTAATGCTTCAAGAACATTTTAAAATAAAACACTACTTCACTACAGTATTTTTATTTCCATTGCTATGTTTTAAATGTAGCCCCATTATGTATCTCGATCTTTGATCTATACATAAAACTATAACAAAAAGTCTTAATATCTTTCATTTGGAAGTATATATTTAATGTTTTTTTAAAAAAACTTTGAAACTGCATTTTTTAGGATATCCTTTATAGAAATTCAGTCGGATTTAACAAAAGTATGCATTTAAAAAAACTCTACTGATCATAATCTTATAAAGTTATAAAGAACTTTCTTAAAACCTTGCTTACTTTAATTTATGTAGTAACTCTTTAAATTATATTTTATTTAATATAATTTTCTTAGACTTAAGTACAAAGGAATTATCAGAGAAAATGGTGCTTAAATTTAATATATCACGTTTAATAATGAAGAAGATAATAGCTGTAGTGGTGCAGAAAAACATTAAAATATTACTCCATCAATCATGTAACTTACATTGGTCCATTGGTTTAAATAGCATGTTATTTATGATTATTTTATTATTTATTAGATTTGTATGCCGCCCCTCTCCGGAGACTCGGAGCGGCTCACAACACAAAACACGGTACAAATCCAACAATAAAAAGCAATTTAAAACCCTTAGTATAAAAAACAATCATACATCTCAGACAAACCTTGCGTAAAATGGGAAACGGCCCGGGGGAAGTTTGCTAAAGGCAAGGAAGGTGGGGGCAATCCTGATCTCCTGGGAGAGTTGATCCCAGAGGGTTGGGGCCGCCACAGAGAAGGCTCTTCCCCTGGGTCCCACCAGACGACATTGTTTCGTCGACGGGACCCGGAGAAGGCCAACTCTGTGGGACCTAACCGGTCGCTGGAATTCGTGCGGCAGAAGGCGGTCTCGGAGATGCGTTGCAAAAAGCCGTTTCATGTGCAAATATATTGATAGGAACATTTGCTAAAAATAGAAATAGTTATAACCCCTTCATTCAGTTGAGACTTCCTTACGGGGTGAAGTTAGATACTTTTTGTGCTATGTAGGGCTATATGTTATTGCTTAAATGTGATTAATTACATCTCTAATCTGACCCCATCATATTTTTGGAAAAATTTCTATAACTCTATAGAAGCATGTACGATATCATGATAAAGTATGAATTGGGGAGGATTGTACTTTTCCATCTTCGATACTTACAGAGGTGGGTTGTACATTTCTCAGTTATTCACAGCTGGAGCAGCCTATAAACTAATGAAATAAATGAAATGCAGTACATGTAAGCATTTCATTTCCATATCCTTTATGAGCATTAAAAGGTTAAAAATAATCTGCTAGAGCCTTTTCTCGTTTAAATTCCTTGTTTGGTGGGGAAAGGAACGTTCTTGAGCCTAAGTGAGAAGCAAAAGTTTAACCTCAAAGAACCAGATTGAGGAAAGCAGGTAGCAGACTCTGTTAGAGTTGCAAATATCTAGAGGGACCAGGGTATGACCTCCTTGCTGCATTCTAGTGGTGATCTGGATTTTTACAGCTCAAAATAGCAACCCTAATCAATATCCTATTCTGTGTATAGGATATCTACATAGAAACCAGAAGACCCTGAATTCTAGTGCCCTTTTAGAGATACAGTGGTACCTCTACCCAAGAATGCCTCTACTTACCAACTTTTCTAGATAAGAATCGGGTATTCAAGATTTTTTTTGCCTCTTCTCAAGAACCATTTTCTACTTACAAACCCAAGCCTCCGAAACTGTAACCGGAAAAGGCAGGGAGAAGCCTCCATGGGGCCTCTCTAGGAATCTCCTGGGAGGAAACAGGGTCTCCATCCTCTCTGTGGTTGCCCCAATCGCACACATTATTTGTTTTTACATTGATTCCTATGGGAAAAATTGCTTCTTCTTACAAACTTTTCTACTTAAGAACCTGGTCACGGAACGAATTACATTTGTAAGTAGAGGTACCACTGTACAAGCCAACAAGGTGGCTCAGGGTAGGTCTCAATCCAACCCACCTCACAGACACAAAGTTGGCCCCCTTGGCCAAGAAACAGAGATGAGCACCATGCTCTGTAGAGTCAAACACAAATAGACAGGGAAACTTTTACCTTTATCTCCCTCCCCCCCCCCTGCAAAAAAAGATATAGAGTTGATGTTCATCAAAAACACATGGATTTGTGGCTCATTTAAGGAGAAAAAATCCCCCACACCATTTCGTGGGCTTGATGTGGGCCTAAATATGTTCCTTTTGTTGGAATGAATAGCAATGCTTATCCTTGCAAAAAGTCCATATGCAGCTGAGAATAGTGTTGGCACTCTCAAATGGGAGCTGCTATTATGTAAATTGCAGCAATTTGCATTCATCTTCAAGCTTTAGAGGAAAATATAATTTTGAAACGATATTTCTGTCTGCAGTGCATTTATTTCTTGTAAAGGCAAACTCTAGAACTTTGAAGGAGACATTGTGGAGTTGTATGAAATGTCAATTGTTTAAATTATGGCATATTTAGTAAACATAATTACACTTTCATGTATATTATAAGGTATATTTATGTTTTGAACAACTAGATCAGCTAGCTAATCCTAGGAAATGTAGTTGTAACACATCTTGGAGGGTGTAAGGTTGGAGAAAGATAATCTAGACTCTATGTGTATGTATATTTCATTTTTTAGGACATAGCAGAGTAGGAAATATAATCCTCACCTCTAAAAATAATCAAGCTCTGTGAACAATCTATGTAAATATATATAAGACCATGGCACATTATTATTTGTCTAATATTTCTTTCTACAGATTATTTACTGCAAACACATTTGATACCATTAGTAGCGATGCTTTCATGGGCCTTCCTCATCTGGAATATTTGTGAGTTGAAATATTTATGGTCCAAGATTTATTTATTTATTGAGTGAGTTGAATGCCTGAGCTGAAGACATTTTTGACCAGTTGTGTTTGTAACCCCATTACAGGTTTATAGAAAACAACATCATCAAATCAGTTTCCAACACTTCTTTTCGCGGGCTGAAGTCCTTAATTCACTTGTAAGTATGTTTGTTTGTTTAAATGTATTGTTCATCCAACTCCCATGTACAAAACCAGGGAAAGTATAAAAGTATCTGAAGGCATTAAATTACACAGGTCCCCAAACTAAATAGATAGCAAAAGCAACAAAACAAAACAGGTACCTTTGAACAAGTAATAAACTTCAGCCCCAGACTTGGGACCGATCCAGGTTTTCTAATCTTTCCAGAAGCCCAGGAGTGAGGATGTAGCCTTATTTCTGGGGAATAATGCCACAGAGAGGGTAAACTTCCTAGGTTGCACAAGGAGAAGACGTGGAGAGCACCTTTTCTGCTGGAATATACTGGGTGGGCAGAAATAGTTGGAGTTAAGCAGGCTCTTACATATCTGGGCCCTATTGTATAGAGGACTTCATAAGTCCTCAAGTTGAATTGCACCTGGAAGCCAACTGGAAGTCAATGAACCTTACGTAGCAATGGTGACACCTAGGCGTACCAAGAGGTATCTGTTAGTGCTTGTACTGCTGCATTCTGAACCAGCTGGAGCTTCTGGGTGATCTCCATGTAGAGCGCTTTGTATTAATCCAATTGTGAGATAACTAGGGTATGAATGACTGGCTAAAGAACCTTCTGATTGAGGAAGGGGTGAAGTGGCACGCAAGAGAAACATCTGCAAAGCTTCACCTGCCCAAAACTGACATCTGGCCTTAAGCAGGAACTGTGAGCCCAGAAGGACTCCCAAGTTACTCAACCAGTCTTGACTGGGGAAGCACAGCATCATCCCAAACCAAAAATGCTGACATCAACAACCACAGTCAATCAGTCTTAATAGGATTGAGCTGAAGTCTGTTCTGTCCCATCTTAACAGCCTCCAGACACTGCCAATACCAATAGCTCTTTGTATTGAGATGTAAAGTACTGTCACCATACTGGTATTATTGCACCATGAATTGGTGGATGTCCTTGCCCAGTGGTTTCACATAGATATTGAATGGGAACGGGGACAGTTAGTTGTGTGGCACTCTAGTCAAGAGAAGCCATGGAGTTGATCTTCTCCACTCCCATCAAGACTGAGTGAAACTGGCTGCTGAGGAAAGAGAGGTATCATTTGAGCATAGTGCCTCTCGCTCCTAACTTCTGCAGCAGAAGGATGCTGTAGTTGATGGTATTGAAAGTAGCTAAGAGATCTTGGAGCTCTAGGATGGATATACCATTATAGTTCCATCAAGTGTGACCAGTGCTGCCTCTGTACTGTGCCTGGAATGGGTCCAGATAATGTGTTCCTTCTAAGATCCTCTGTAGCTGTCAAGCAACCCACCCTTTCTACAACCTTTGCCAGAAAGGGAAAATTGAAAATTGACTGATAATCCTCCAGCAGGTAAGGATCCAGCCATGACTTCTTGAAGAGTGGTATACCTCCTCCTCCTCCTCCAAGGTTGGTGGGATCACCCCTTCTTTCCAAGAGGTCAAAACCACCCCATGAACCCATCCTGTGGTCACCTCCCAGGCTGCTATGTGCACGAATTGTTCACAATCAATGCCATCCTACTTGCCTTTATTAAGAAGTAGACCGCCATTGCATCCAATGAGAGTTGTGTTCTCTGTGGATATAGGAGCGTTTGGGGCCTCCTGGTTACCATTGTTGCTGACTTGGAGGCTATGCATCTGTGTGTATTTATTGTAATACACACAAAGGCACAGTAAGGGGAGAAACTTCATCACTGTCATTCTCCTTCCAGCTGACTCATAGCTTGCTGGTCCTCTCTTCACCATTAGCAATGGGGAACTCTTAAGTTCTGAGCAGGGACACACAGAGAGAAGTGGCTCCCTGCAGCTTTTTTCTTTGCTGTAGTGACTCTGCCCCAAGGTGCTTTCTAATATTGGCTCAGCAGATTCCTTTGATCCAATAATTGACAGAAGAAGAGGAGGGCCTTTTTACAATTATATAGAGCCCAAAAAGGGCGACCAAGAGCACAGATGGGCTTCTTAATAGATTAGACTCCAAGGTGAAAGGGATAGGATTGAGATTTTTAGTTTGAATGTTAATCCAAGTACAGTAAATCTTTTTAATTTATTAAATGTCTGGTTATTCATCAATGGATCAAATGCCTCCGTGGAGCTGAAAAACATGTTGTAGCCAGGCCCTGCAGATTTTTTTAACTCAAGCGTTTTGGTGGGGGGTGGCAGGAAGGGACATGTTAGAGATGAAGTATTCAAAAGAGAGCCAGATTGGAATGTTCATCTCTTTTAAAATTAAAATTATTTTGAGAAGTAGCCAAATTATGCTCCAACAATGAAGACCTCTGTTACCAGTTTGCTTCTTAACTAATGACCAAAAACCACCCACAATTGTGAGCACCTTGTAGGAGCAAGGGAGCAACTATTGTTGCATGCATCACCACTTCATCAAAATGATGTGACATGTCCTTAATGTGATGAATGCAATTGCATCATTTGCACAGTTGCATTATGATGTATATAACTTGTCCTGGATACCTGCAAGCCGATATTATTATTTGGTATTTTCTATTGTTCAGATTTCAAGAACATTATGTGCTTGAAAAAATGGTCCATAGTCCACAGAATGCTCAGGAATTAGTTGTAAAAATATTACCCACCAATCCAAAGTACCCTAAACCTAGTTTTGCCCATGGGAAGATAGGATTGGGGTCCTTGAAGTCTCCAACTATTCACCAGCAGTTGAGATCAACTCCAGAGACGTTTTACCATTATTTTTGTTCAAAAAAGACAAAGTGAGCCCAAAAACTCTTAAATAGTGGAACTATTACTAGTATTAGGATATTTTGCTAATAAAGGAATTACAAAAAATCAAATCCTTGGAATTGGCCTGTGGACAGACCTTCAGTAATATGTTGGAACTGAGACAATGTTATGCAGGCTTTTTTTTTTTTGCATAATATATTGTTTAGTCATCTTTTCTTCCCATTTAAAACTATGAATAATAAACAGCATGATGACAGCAAATGTATTACTGTTATTGTTTTCTCGGACTACCCTGGAAGGTTATGATGGGATGGAAACCTTCCATGCTAGTGGAAGGGCATCCATGGGTGGAAAACAATTTGAGGGCGATCATAGATGTCTGTGAGACAAGCCATGGCTACAAAACTATGCAACTGATATTCTTGAGCAGTATTTCTCAACATACTGGCTGAGGAATTCTGGGAGTTGAAGTCAACACATGTTAAAGTTGTTGAGGTTTTACTATTCTGCAGGTAGAACTGCTATTAAGGTAGAATTGAAGGACAGAGAATGCTTAAAATACCCTGAAACCTTTTTTCATTGTTAACAATAACAACAAAACCACAAGGGATCCTTGATGCTCTCTGAGCTTGCTTGTTTTCCTGCAGACATTTTATTACCCAAACTGGGTGATATCATCAGAGCACTGATGATGTTACCTAGTTTGGGTAATGAAATGTCTGCAAGAAAGCCAGCAGGCTCAGAGAGCACCAAAAGATCCATCGTTTCAACCCTGAGCTACAAATATTCTCCTTTATTGGTAAAAATACAAGGATTGTGGTTAAGAGTTTGGCAAGACAGCAGAGAGTTTGGAACAATGGAGTGTGTGGATGTAATATTTAAACAAGAATTGTGCTTTTTGAGTTATAATAAGTAAACACATTTCATATTACAATATTACTATTACAACTACTGTAATTACAATAGTGAATCACACAGCAATGCTTGTGCCATTATTTGCTATCCTAGTGATTTGTCAAAAGGGAAAGAAAGAAAGAATCCAAGATTAATCTAACCCTAATTATATTTTTTACAGGAGTCTTGCAAACAATAACCTCCAAACGCTCCCTAAAGACATATTCAAAGGATTGGATTCACTAACAAATGTGTAAGAAACCCTTTTTGATATTCCCATTATGAATGGAAAGAAGAAGAAGAAGAAAAGGCTCACAGATACTTATTATGGAATAACTGCTCATACAATGAGGCTGAAATTATCCATTTTATATCCATTTATTATCAATTATCTAGTAGTCTCCCCCCCCTCCCCCATTTAAGAGCATTTCTGAAGGCAGTTTTCTGCAAGCTGTCAGCTTCCAAATATGCTGGAGTTGCCCAGATTGTGGAAAGGTGCTGTAGAACATCTAAAACAAGAATATCCCTTACAATAATGTGTTTTTGTGACAAACCTATCTCATAGGCAGATTTCTAAAAAATTATATCTGGGTGCATTTTTAAATAGTGTACAAATCGCCCTGCAAAAGAGAATGGAAAGAAGGGAGAGAGAAAGAGAAAAAAATTACTTCATATGCTTGAAAATTGCAATCTGTGTAAGCTTTCGTAGAAATGGGAATGGAATGAATTTCCCAGCCATCTCTGCTGAGAGCATTAGCTGTTTTCCGCGAGCTCATTTAGCCACAGCCATTCCCACTGTCAAGAAAGCCAGCTGCTTTAAACAATTTGCTCTGCACCGATAAAAGCTGCGGCAGTGAAATCAGGAAGCCAGGCCCTACCAGGGAATTCCCCCCCCCCCCCCCATTACTTCTTGGACATTGAGAGGCATGGAACATATGGCAAACTGTTGGAAGAATTTGCATTCGAAAATTCTTACAGGAAATCACATATCTTTTTCTTGCAATTTTTCATGGCACAAGTGTGCCTTCACCTCACATCTTGCCTACCTGTAAATGAAGCAGACTTAACTGGCTCTGGACTATTAATGATTGTTAAACATATTTCCCCTTTTAGAATATGGCCAAGGTCTGGGGTCTTCAACCCACGGCTCTGGAGCCACATGTGGCTCTTTCAACCATGTGCTGCGGTTCACTGTCACTCAAAATATGTGTCACAACTGCCAATGTGCGACACTCGCCAGCATTTGATTTATTGAGCTTTTCAACCCATCTTTTTTTCCAGAGTTCAGAATGTTTTTGTTGCATACAGAAATAAAAAATATATTTTCCCTGTAACAGGTCATTGATTTCATAAATGCAACATCCTATAGTTTTTTATAGCATAAAGGTAAAAAAAAATCCCAACAATATATGCAATGTTAACTTGATTTTTGATGTCAAAAGGGTTTTGTAGCTCCCAGTGTTTTCTTTTCAGTGGGAAACTGGTCCAGATGGTTCTTTGAGTGTTTAAGGTTGCCGACCCCTGGCCAAGGCCAAAGAGCCATTTATTTGAATTGTAGTCTTACCTGAAGCCAGAAAGGAGGCAAGGGTGAATCACTTCCAACTGCAATGATTAATCCAGGCCAGTCATTATTGCACCATTATTTCCCTTTGGATTCTGTTAGAATTAGAGGTAAAATATTCTAAATATACTAAACAGCCAAGGGACAATTAAGTGTGCTTCATTCACAGTTAGGCAAGACGTGAAGTGAAGGCCTATTTGTGTAGTGGAAGGCCCCCTGACACCTCATTTTCTCTTTCTGACACCTGCTTCTCTCTTTCCCAAGCCTGCATCTGGATGAAAGGCAGCAATCTGTCCATTTAACTTTTATGCACAGCTTTATGTTTGTGTATTAGGGTCCTTTGAGTTAGTATTGACTCCTGGTAGCTCCCTGGACTGTAGTTTCCATGACAAAGGTTTTGGGAAGTGGTTTGTCATTTTCTTCTTAGGGCTGGGAGAGAGCAACTGGCCCAAAGTTACCAAGCTGTCTTTGTGGCTAAGGTAGGACAAGAACTCACAGTCTCCTGGTGCCTTAATCACTAGACCAGTGATGGCGAACCAAATAACGTAATGATTACAAGAAATGTTCAAAATGAGACAGACATCCCCTCAGTAAAGTGTTCCCAGTGTTCCAGCAGAAAATGGGCTGAAATGCGTGCAATAAACTAAAACTACATGGAGAACAGTCATTTTCTGTAGCATCTGGAAACATATTTATGGTTGCAGAGAAAGCAAAATATGTCTATCAAGATCCAGATAACTGAGAAGAATAAAATGAGCTAGGCTTATAATGAGAAGGATGTGTACCCAAGTATCATCTATCTAAATCACTTGGATTTAATTTCCTGAACTTGGCTCTTCTTATTTTAGTATGAAAGAGGAGCCACAACATTTGAAGATACTTTTGCTTTTAAAAAGGACATTAATAAAATTGATATTATTTATATGACATCTAGAATAATGAGCTGAAACATCACATGGAAAGTTGTTATAAATTTGTTTCCTGTAAACTTAAAATGAGTTTTTAACAAAAAAAAGAACATTTTGCTTATTCGACACCACAGCAATTATTTGATAAAATATTAGTTGCAATTGCCTTTTGTAGGAGATATATTTTGGACTTGTAATATTAATTCGTATGATTTGAATTATGAAGGATTTAAGCCCTGTTATTGTCACACTTGAGTTGAAATATACAGAACTGATCTTATGACTCTGGAATAATTATGTGAAAAAAGGAATTTTTTTTGGTGATAATTCTGGTTTTGGGGTTGTTGTTTTTTTAGAATAGAATTCTTTATTAGCCAAGTGTGATTGGACACAAAAGGAATTTGTCTTTGTTGCATATGCACCAAAGACAAATTCCTTGTGTGTCCAATCACACTTGGCCAATAAAGAATTCTATCCTTAAAAAAAAAAATAGCAAGACATCAAATGCAGCAAGACATCAAAAATTGTGGACCTTATGGTATGGAGACTGGCTAAAGAATACTAAGAGAAGATGGAAAAGAAATATCTACATGTGATATGGAGCAGTGGATTGTTGATCGGCATTGTTGGTCAGATTATGAATTGCTGTTGGTTGGTTGGTTGGTTAGTTAGTTTGAGAAAGAGGCAAGGAAAAGACTTTTTGGCACCGACGTTCAAAGTTTTTAGACTTGTTCTTTTGGAATTTTATTTTCCAGATCTTTTTAATTTCTATTTTTAATCTGAACATGTTTAAGGTAACATTATATTGTTAATATTCTTGGGTTTTTTATTTAATAATTCATTTCTAAAATCTATTAAAAGAAGTAATTTTACATTTGAGAAGAGGAAAGCAAGCGTAAAGCTCTTTTGCTGTATTAGAGGATTTTTTTTCAGCTCCAATTTAAGCCAAGAAGAATAACTCATAATCCACGCAAAAACATCTGCAAAATTGGATGCTTTCACCAAAAACAGCATTGTGATAACAATCTCCACCATATGGTGTTATATGTATATAATATCATAATTCGCATACAAAAGAGAAATATAATAGAATGATGCTTATAAGATTTTTACTTCCCTTCCTTCTCTCTCTTAAGAAATTTAATATACAGTTGCTTTTTTAATCACGGAGGGTTTTTTAAAAATATAGGCTTGGTTTCTTCCTTAAAGTGCATTGTTATTCATGCAATAATGATCTCAAAATATTATAAACAAATAATCTGTGGTTTTTGTAAACAAATGATAATGTATTTAAATTGTAACATTTCAAAAACGTTGTTTCTGTCTAGAGACCTGAGAGGAAATGCTTTCAAGTGTGATTGTAAATTGAAATGGTTAATTGCATGGATAAGCAGAACAAATGCAACAGTGGAAGACATTTATTGTGAAAATCCACCAGAGTATAAGAAACGCAAAATCAACAGCCTCTCTCCTAGTGAATTTGATTGCATCATTACACGTAAGTCTTCACCGTGTCTTCTGTTTCTTTCATTCCCTGTTATTCTTCAAGGGTGTTTTCTTTCAGGGAGCAAACAGTTTTCTACTGGATTAATCTATACATTTACCTAGTCCAAATATTGCCTGCTTTTATTCACTGCAACTTGCAACCCTCTTCTCTGTTGAGATTTATCTCTCCATCCTTGTCTGTAGGAGAACAAACCTACACAATAGTTGCCCCAAAGATGCTTTATCAAAGGCCATTGGATTTTATTTATTTATTTTGCTTGAACTGAAGAAGCTCCTTGGATGAAAAGCAAAAGAAAAACAAAGAAAAACAAAGTCCAGTTACCTTTTGAAAAACACACAGATTGGGATAACTATGACCTGGCTGACTGAAAATCTCCATAGACATCTATCTATTGTGTAACCTGGTTCACCTAATCTGAATGAGATTCCGTTAATTTTGGCTTAGCCTCTTGTGTGATTATCTGTGACTTACATTACAAATTACAGATTAACAGAATTGGAAGGGACCTTATAGGGCATCTAGTCCAACCCCCCGGTCAAGCAGGAAACCCTATACCAGTGATGGCAAACCTTTTTTCCCTCGGGTGCCAAAAGAGCGTGGACGTGTGCTGTTGCGGATGCGCGGGTGCCCACACCTATATTTCAATGCCCGAAGAAGGAGAAAACAGCTCCCCTGTCCCCCTCAGAGGCCCTCTGGAGTTGGAAATGGCCTGTTTCCCAACTTCTGGTGGGCCCAGTAGGCTCGTGTTCTGCCCTCCCCAGGCTCCAAAGGCTTCCCTGGAACTGGGAAAGGGGTAAAAACACCCTCCCCATCCCCTGGGGGCACTCTGGAAGCCAAAACTGCCCTCCCAGAGCCTCTGTGGGCTAGAGCCAAAAATGAGCTGGCTGGCACACTCATGCACTTTGGAGCTGAGCTAGGGCATCGGCTCGTGTGCCAGCAGGTATGGCTCCATGTGCCACCTGTGGCACCCATGCCATAGGTTCGCCATCACTGCCTTACACCATTTCTGAGAAATGGCAGTCCAATCTCTTGGAAGACTCAGGTGAAGTCTCAACTTTCAGAAGCCGTAGTGAAGCAAATGATAGCTCAGTGTGAAATCAGCTGGACACTACAAATTCCTTGTAGTATAGAAGTTAAACAGGCATAGCTGGGTAGGAAAGCTCAACTATATGGGATGGTTTTATTATGTAGGGTCTAACTGGCCAAAACTGTTCCGTTTGTACTCATGCGTGGAGAAGATCAAGATTTCTCATTCAATATTATATTTTGTAAAAAAATCAGCATGACTGCTAGATTCATAATTTTCATCCATAATTCAATGCCTGGGGATGGCGAAAATGGCCTCCCCCGTGCCCCCCCCCCAAGGCCTGAAATGGCCTGTTTCCAAAACTGGTGTACCCGATAGTCCCATTTTTTGCCTTCCCCAGGTTCCAGAGGCAAAAATGACACCACCACCCCCATCCTCCCGGAGACTCTCCGGGAGCTGAAAATGCCCTCTCAGAGCCTCCGGGTGAGCTGAAAATCAGCTGACTGGCACACACATGCACATTGGAGCTGAGCTAGGATAATGGCTCACGTGCCAGCAGACATGGCTCCGCGTGCCACCTGTGGCACCCGTGCCATAGGTTCGCCATCACTGGTCTAGGGGATAAGCTGCTAAATTAAAAGCTGGAATGTTCTAGTCCTACTTTAAGCCTGGAACCCAGCTTGGTGAATCCGGGCCGTCAACTGCACTCTTTCTCACTCTGCACTAGGAACAAAGTATTGGCAAGCAACTGCCCAAAATGTTGCCAAGGAAACTACAGGGATTTATCCTTGTAGTCAGCAGGAGTCAGATGTGACTTGATGAACTGTAACAACCACAGTAGGAATTAGGCTAATTAGAATTGGTTTTGAGTCAAGCATGAGTGCTATTCCCTGCTAATAAACCTCTTCATCTTTTTTTTTTCTTGTTGACTGAAGTCTAATAAACAGCAGAACTAGATTTTACAAAATACTACTGCCTTAAACAAATGATCTACTTTTTACAATAACATTCAAAGGAGCAAATGCCAACTTTTAGTATGTACCCTTTCAGAATTTGTCGTATTTCGAAAGCTGCCGTATCAGTCCCTGTCAGTGGACACTTTCTCATTCATGAATGATGAATATGTGGTGATCGCTCAGCCTTTTATCGGGAAATGTATCTTTCTACAATGGGACCATGTGGAAGGGACCTTCAGGAATTTTGATAACATCACAGGTATTAACAGCTCCTTTCTCTGAATGTTGTGCTGCCTTGTCATAATGCCAGTTGATGATACGCTTTGTCGATCTTTGTGCAGGGACTTCGGTGGTTGTCTGTAAGCCGATTATTGTTGAGAATCGCTTGTACATCATTGTTGCCCAGCTCTTTGGTGGCTCCCATATATACAAAAGAGATATTCACGCAAATAAATTTATCAAAATTCAGGACATTGAGATCCTTAAGATCAGGAAACCTAACGACATCGAAACATTCACCATTGTTAAGGATGCATACTTTGCAATAGCGGATAGTTCAAAAGCTGGCATCACCACCATCTACAAATGGAATGGAAATGGGTTTTATTCCGACCAGTCTTTGCACGAGTGGTACAGAGACACCGATGTGGAATATCTTGAAATAGCCACCAAGCCTCACCTGATCATCTCAAGCAGTTCTCAACACCCAATCCTGTATCAGTGGAACCGGGGCACAAACAATTTCGCTGACCCAGTGGATATTCCAGATATGGAAGATGTTTACGCCGTCAAACACTTCAGAGTGAAAGAAGATATTTATGTTTGCCTAACAAGATTCATTGGGGATTCCAAAGTAATGAAATGGACAGGCTCCAAATTTCTGGATTTACAAAGAATGCCATCCAGGGGCTCCATGGTGTTCCAGCCACTACAGATAAAAAATTATCAGTATGCTATTCTTGGAAGCGATTATTCTTTCACTCAAGTCTATTTTTGGGATGCAGGAAAAGCCAAGTTTGTTAAGTTTCAAGAATTAAATATTCAAGCGCCAAGATCCTTCACACATGTTTTTGTGGACAAACAAGATTTTCTCTTTGCGTCAAGCTTTAAAGGAACTACAGTGATCTATAAGCACATCATAATTGACTTAAGTGCATGATACATATTTATACACACACACACACACACACACACAGAGTATGGAAATCTGTTGTGAGACTTCTTCCATTAATAACAACAGAGACGTAACAAACTAAATGCATGACAACAATTCTCTTTACTTCCAGTCTGCGAAATGCCTTTAACAGCTGAGATTGTTAAAATAAAGTGCTTCAACTAATATCTTCAACCATAAATGTCAAGTCTAGTGCTGTTTGAAATTGCAATTTTAAAAGAAGGACAAATTAAAGCATTAACTATTATTTGCAACAACGGTGTAAATAGTTAGCGAAGCTCCATCCCTCCTAAATGAGTTGGAAAGCACCAATCAACTGTAATTTTCCATTATTCACTGAACTAAAAGTTGCCAAATAAAATGTTTACGTTTTCTTTCCTGTTCTCAAATAGCTTTATTTATATAACCGTACCATAGATAGTTTTTGCTCATTTTGAGTTGTTTTCTAGGGTCATGAAAGTTCAATACTGTATTACCAGAAATGTTATATTGCATTTTGATTCAAGTCTATTGGATACATTTTTCTAAACAGAAAGGGACTGATCCAACACAAGCAGGTAATCTGTATGCACCCATATGTGTGGAATGTGCAGTTCATTTATTTCTATGAGCTTCATAAAGAAAAATAAACAAACTGACAATTTGTACACAGTGTGTAGAGCACTGACAATTTCTGTCCTAATGGGAAAGATACCAATTACCATCTTTCTAAAGCAATTAGAAATATCAGCCTCTGTTGGCATATAAATATTAAATATCCAGGAATTATTTTTCGTAGCTATGAGTTAACCTGTAGTACTGCAGGCTAACTCACTGCTCATTCCAGGAGTTCGATTCTGACCAGCTCAAGGTTGACTCAGCCACCCATCCTTCTGAGGTTGAGAAAATGAAGACTCATTGTTGGGGGCAATATGCTGAGTCGATAAATTGTTTGGAAAGGGCTGTAAAGCACTATGAAGTGATATATAAATCTTAGTGCTATTGCTATTTTTGGATACAGCACACACACATCCAGTATCTCTAAAATGCCAACCACGGTACCATTACTTTGGTATGCATTTTTATGCATCACTGCATAGACAACCTTTAATGTGACTGATGTTTTATAATATCTAGGACTTAAGCTTGTATGCTCTCTGATCAGAGCTCTTCTGCTTAGAATAGTTATGGATTTTAAAATATATATAAAATGACTAATATGATTTCCATAGCTGGCTGGAGAATTTTGGGAGTTGAATTCCACAAATCATAAAGTTGCCAAGTTTGAAGACCTCTCTTATAGAACGATATACAATACTGAGCATAGTGATATTGGCTTGGCATAGCCTCCTTTGACTTGGTATCATCCAGATGTGATGGACAACAGCTCCCAGTTTTCCTAGCCAACATCTGTCTTCCAGCACACCTAGTAGACGAAATAGAGGGCGATTATCATGCATAGGCCTACTTATATAATTTGAGCAAGCTAAAAAAATTATACGGCAGACAGTGGCCTTTCATTTCAACTAGAGAAATGAAGCAGAATTTTCTCCTGTAAGGTTGGTGAGAGTTCTTAATTATTTAACTTTGTATTTAAATTTTTAAAAAGAAATACGGTATGCTGCAATATCAGGGACAATAGGATCAAACAGACCCCCTTATCTTTCTGAAAGATGTTCTTGCCGTTCTCTCATCCTTGGAACCTGCTTTGGGATAGCTTGAATATCAGAATGTATCATTCTGCCACAAGATGAAATAGCACTACAAGAAGTGTTACGTCTTTGTGTTCTGCATTAGCGAGCCCAAAGATCAGGGTAACCCTGAAGATTTGAGACTAGCTGAGAGCAGCTGGAATGATAATGCATGCATTTCCTCCTTAAGTCTAGTTACTTATTTAGTTAGATGGGATCAATAAAATAGGTCTGTGCTTCTGCTCTTTCAATCCTGTTTTAGATTCTTCCTAAAGCAGGAGGATCCCTGCACAGCATAACAGCCTTTCCCACCCCAAGTTCTCTGGGACCTCATTTGTTTTTTCCCAAGGGAAAGCAAGCAATTTGAAGATATTCTTCTATTAGACATAGAATACAAGAAATCAATTTGAATCCTTCATTTGCCCCCCAGAGGCGGAGTAAAGACGCTGAGACATATATTGCGGATTATTAAGGGTCATTTATTAATTAGCATAAATTTAAATAACTTTAAATAAATTTAAATATGTAACTTTGAATATTTAATTCAAAACAAACTAAGGACCTGCAGAGCCAAACTAATGGGGCGGAAATTCCTACCATAAAATTCCTTGGCAACATGGGGCAAGAACACCTTGCTGAACCAGGTGGAGGTACTACCTTCACCTGGATCCAAGCCACGCCCCTTCGTCGTGTGGGAGGAGTTCACCCCCCAATCCCCGAGGGATATTGGATCCGGTGATTCCCATGGACATCCTCTCTCCTATCCCCGACGTTGCTCGAACCTCTAGTTCCTGGAGAGAGGCGGTCCATCACCCTTTAAGGATGCCCAAAAGGAGCATGCGCAGTTGCTTCTAATTGCCCCTTTCCGCCCCCAACCTGCCAAACCCCAGTGACCAAAGGGAGGCCTATTTAAATAACTAAAAGCGCCGCACCCCCTAACCAATCCAGTCCGCACCGTCAGTGTGGAATAGGCGAAAAAACGGCCGCCTCTAAAGGGGAGGCCGCAAAAAATTCCTATTCGGCCCCAAAGGCGACCTCCTAAGGACACACTCTTGATAGCGGAGGGTGGGTGGGTGTTTGGTGGCAAAGCGGCAATGTGGAGGTCCCTTCCGGATCGCCCTTTAAATAGGGTGATCTGGGACCCTCCAGAACAAGCCGGCAGCGCGCTCTCATTGGCGCGCTGCCAGAAGCCGAACTTCCGGGTTCCGAATGAACCCGGAAGTAGTTAGCTCTGAAAAGAGCTCGCTCATCGCCCCCCGCCGCCCTGTGGCAATTTCAGCTGGCGGTTTAAAAACCGCCGGCTGGGCATTTGCCCCCCAAAGGCGGAGTAAAGACGCTGAGACATATATTGTGGATTATTAAGGGTCATTTATTAATTAGCATAAATTTAAATAACTTTAAATAAATTTAAATACGTAACTTTGAATATTTAATTCAAAACAAACTAAGGACTTGCAGAGCCAAACTAACGGGGCGGAAATTCCTACCATAAAATTCCTTGGCAACATGGGGCAAAACCTCCTTGCTGAACCAGGTGGAGGTACTACCTTCACCTGGATCCAAGCCACGCCCCTTCGTCGTGTGGGAGGAGTTCACCCCCCAATCCCCGAGGGATATTGGATCCGGTGATTCCCATGGACATCCTCTCTCCAATCCCCGACGTTGCTCGAACCTCTAGTTCCTGGAGAGAGGTGGTCCATCACCCTTTAAGGATGCCCAAAAGGAGCATGCGCAGTTGCTTCTAATTGCCCCTTTCCGCCCCCAACCTGCCACGGAGGGGGGGTCAGATCTCAATCTTGGCCCCCCGACCCCCACCCAGCCTCCTACACTAGTTCCTGGAGGCACCTCTACAGGTCCGACAGGAAAATGGTGTTCCCCTCATCTGAGAGGTGAACGCCGTCGGCCCGGTAGAACCAGGGGGTTCCAAATTTTATAAGGGGATGCTTCACTACACCCCCCCCAACTCCCTAACCACCTTTCCAATGGCCTGGTTGACCCTCAACCTGGCCTTGTTGACAGCTTTAGGAGAGACAGCATTCCGCCAGACCAGTCTGGGCAGAATCTCAGACCACACTATACGTGTGCCTGGATATGCGGCGGCGATGGCTTGCAGATCTTCGCGAGCCTGGATGCTCACCGCCAAACCACTCAAAACACCGAGGTCGTTGCCCCCGAGGTGGATCACCAGCAACTCGGGAGCTCTCCCGGATCGACACTGCTCAAAAAACGGGGCGGAGCCCCTCCCAGCGCATTCCCCTGCGGCCCATCCAGACGACGTCCATCCTGGCGCCCAGGGAAAGCTGCGAACCGACCGGAGACCTCGCAGCAAAACAGCCGGCCCAAAACACGAAACTGTGGCCTAAGAGCCAAACCACGGGCCGGGAAACAGCAACGGCTGAAACAACAAACAAAACAATTAAAACGGCCAATACCCGGGTCCCTATCGGGGAGGCCTAACGTACGAACGAAAGGCCGCAGCCCTCCACCGGCCGATGGCCATAATGTGGCGATCTGCGAAACCAGCGGTGGCGGCCGCGGTAGCAGCGCCTATCCGAAACGAATGTGTGCCGAACCTGGAGGGGTCCGCACCAACTTGTTCAAGGGCCCGGGTTGTAACGGCCCAGAATTGGTATTTAGTCAAGGGAGCCCCACCATCGTGACAAAATAAATATCCCGGGGTTTCCCCTCGACAGGCACGGAAGGCGGCCAAAGCCGCCACTGGGCAAACGGCACCATCTGTCGTTGGTGCTAACGCAATTTCTGTGCCATGACCATACTGATCCGTTTTGGACCGGCGCAGGCGGATGGAAACCCCAGTAGGCTGTAATTGCATATCGCTCCACTGGAGCGCGTGCAGGCTAGTGTCCCGTATAGAATTGGCCAAAACCTCGCTTACCCTAAAAGCCCCGAAAAAGAGTGTGGTCGCTGCCGCATGGAAAAGGCACGCTTTGTAATGCGAAGTGCACAGCCTGACCCACGTGTGGCTTAAGGCCGACAGCTGTGATAGGGATAACGGCTGTCAGGTATTGGCCGCCGGGGGCGGCCTTTCCCGGGACCACCCTTCTAACATTCTCCTAACCCAGAAATCACTGCAGGTGTCAGGGAACCCCTGAGCCTTGGCGATGAACGCCAGACCCGCCAACTTACCCTTAATGGTTTTGACAGTCAGACCACGCTGGTGTAACAGCACACAGTGCTCCAACAACTGGTCGACTGGTATGGGCCAGACCTGCCTGTAACCCTTGCTAGCTCTGAACTCCGAAAATTCCTTACCTGCCCTGCGGTACGCAGCCCGGGTGCTTGGAGCTATCGACAGCCCAATGGACCGATCTGCTTCCTGCCTCCATGGTTCTGTAGCCCCGCCAGGCTCCATAAGTGTCCTGGCATCTGTTTTGGTGTGCTCTGTGCCCTGGGAGCCAATGCCCGGAACCTGGCCAGCTGTCCACGGGATAAAGCGTCAGCCGCACCGTTCTCCAATCCAGGCACATGGCGTGCCATAAACAATGCATTCAGAGTCAAAGCTCTACTGACGAAAAAACGCACCAGGTGCATTACCCTCTCGTTTTTTGAGGACAACGAATTCACCACGTGGACCACCGCCAAGTTGTCACACCAGAAATGAACCACCCGGTTGGTGAGCTGACCTCCCCAGAGTTCCACTGCTACCACTAAAGGAAAAAATTCCAGGAATGTGAGATCCCTACAAATTCCCGCTGCCGCCCATTCAGCTGGCCACGATGAATGGCACCACCTTCTTCCTAGCATCACCCCAAAGCCAAGGGAACCCGAGGCATCGGAGTGCAATTGCAAGTCTGCTTGGAGAAGCAAATCTTGCCGCCAGAAGGAAATCCCATTAAATCGGGCCAGGAATGTCTGCCATACCCGTAAGTCTTCTCTGGCCCCTGCATTGAGCCGCACACGATGATGGGGCGAGCTTAATCCCTGCATGGAGGAATACAGTCTGCGTAAAAATGCCCTACCGGGAGCAATTACCCGGCATGCGAAGTTAAGCAGCCCTGTGAGCTCCTGAAGCTGTTTGAGGGTTACCTTTTTACGGCCAGACACCTCGTCCAGCTTGAGCCGTATCCTCACAAGCTTGTCTTCCGGCAGTCTACAAGACTGCGTGGAGGAATCTAGCTCTATGCCTAAGAAGGACATCCTAGAGGATGGCCCTTCCGTTTTCTCTGGCGCTAGGGGAACCCCCAAATAAGAACACAGCCCCTCGAATGCCGCCATCAGGGCTTGGCACTGAGGCGTGCCCACTGGGCCTGCCACCAGGAAGTCATCTAAGTAGTGGATGACTGACCTGGATCCCGTTCGTCTCCTGAGTGCCCACTCAAGAAAAGTTCTGAAACTCTCGAAGAGAGCGCATGAAATCGAACATCCCATAGGGAGAGTCCGGTCCAGGTAAAATTGTTTCTCGAAGCAGAAACCCAGGAGATCGAAATCGTCGGGATGTATGGGCAAGAGCCTGAATGCTGACTTAATGTCGCTCTTGCCCATCAGCGCCCCGACACCGCACGCCCGGATCATGGCTACCGCCGCGTCAAACGAGGCGTAGCGGACTGAACAAAGATCCTCTGGTATGAAGTCGTTCACCAACTCCCCCCAGGGGAATGAAAGGTGGTGAATAAGCCGATATTCCCCTTGGACTTTCTTGGGCACCACCCCAAGGGGGGGACACCCTCATATTAGCCACGGGGGGGAGGGGAAGGGGCCCAGGATCCTCCCTTCGTCTACCTCTTTCTTAATCTTAGCTCTAACTAAATCCTCATTCCCCAAAACTGACTTCAAGTTCTTAGACATAAAGGCCTTACGTGGACCCTGATAAGGGATCCTAAAGCCTTCACAAAAACCCCGAAGGATAGCAGCCGCCCTCTCTGGCGGGTGATACCCCTGCAGGAGTTCGGCCAAGCGCTCAAGCTTGACCGGACTGGGGCCCTTGCGTCGCAGGAACGGCTGGCTTATTTTTGTCCCTGTTGTTCCTGTTCCTAACGGGACGTGAGCACGTGTGGGTGGCATGGGAACCCACACACTTACAGCAAGCATGCCGGAACTTGCAGGAGGAGCGTGCGCAAGAGCCCTTGGCACTGTACTCAAAACAAAGCTGGGTGGTTCGAACACTCTGCCCCGCAGCAGCGCGGGATGCAGCCGGATCCTCTTCCATTAGATGACCGCTATCGGTCCGCTGACCCGACCCGCTCTTACGGGTTGCCTGAAACCATAGGTCGGGCACTTCCTGATCCCAGGGGAGGGAAGGGTCATAAGCCACCCTCATCCGGAATGCCTCGTCGTAGTTCTGCCAGGCATCCCCTTTGACCTCAAAGTATGCCATGGCAATGAGGTCGATGTATTTAAGTAGCGCCGTGGCCCTACCTGGTTCCTTTTGTATTATAACGGTGGCATAGGTCAAAAAGGCGTAAAGCCAAGACCTGAAACATCTGGGGACCTTGACCTTTTTGGCCCGATCGGTCCGAGCTTCCTCATCCCTCTCCTTCTTGGGAACCTCCCTATTTAATAGGGTATAGAGGTCGATATATTCTCCCCTCCAAATCTTATCTCTAATCGAGGGGTACAAATGATACCCCAAAGGAGTTGATGGAAGGCCTACAGGCACCGCCCCCATGGCAGCCGCCATAGGGTCGGTCGAGGTGGCCACACTGTTACTGGCTGACCCCGCCGCCGATAAGGCCGCCGCGAGAGAAGAAATTCCCGGCACTGCCACCGACCCAATTACCCCAACGGGGGCTACCTGAGTCCCTACACTGCCCATTGTGCTGAGCGATGACCCAGTTGGCCCCGAGGCTCCGGGCAATGGTTGAAGCCACTGTGCCATGGAACTACCGCCCTGGCTCCCCCCCACGGTGGATACCGTGCTCACCAATGGCACCCCGGCCGGGACTAAGGCCGGTTGAACGGTCGCACCCCAAACTTGGGAGCATACCGTAGGCGTGTTGGGCCCCAAAGGGGGACCCATACCGGCCGGCCCCGCCGGGGGGGTTAAGGTGGGTAACACCTGCAAAACCGGTGTGGGTGCAATGGAAGCTGACTCACCCCTGCCATCCAATGGGGCCCCGAAGGCCCCGGCCGTCGAACTGGCATCCCACACTACTGGGTCGCTCTGGTCTGGAGCCAGGTCTTGCGCATCCTCGTTGACAGGAGGGGCTCCCAACGCCGCTGAGGGACTTGATCCGCTGTGTGCCCCAAAGGCGACTTCCCAGCGGGCGTCCATGCGGTCCAGGCGGTCAAGTAAAGCAGAAAACGATTGAGCCAAGATAATGGGTTCAAAGCCTGGAGTGGCCCGGTTGACAGGGGAAGGCTGTGCCCGGGGGGGTAGGAACTATCTCCCCCGCCTCCCTAGCCCGTAGTGAAGGAACCCTCGCCCTCCGAGGGTGAGGACCTAGGGGGCCCTGGGCAGGGGCACGCCTCTTGGGAGCCATGCAGACAATCCCTCTAAAATCCCAAGGGTCAAGTTAAAATAGTAGGCCCAAACCAGGCCTACTCGCCCCCAGCCACCCGGAAGGGAGGTCTTGGGGTTCTAGCAAACCCTGGGAAAACCCCTAAAAGGGAAAAAACCTGGATGCTCCCAAACCCAGGCAAGGACACACAAACAGGGGGCCCTGGGACTGGATCGCCCCCCTAAGTGCAGTACCTAATCCCCTTGCCCTGTGCCCAGGCCGCCCCTGCCTCGAAATGCCCCAAATCCCCGTGTTCCAGAACCAGAGGCTTATCTTCCTCTAAAACCTACCAGCCCCCTTCAGCAAAACACCCCCTTGGGGAGGGGAGAATGAGGGGGGGAGTCGGGGGGGGTTGGGAAAGTGAGGGGGTGTTAAACTCCCCCTAAACGCGTGGGGCGGGGGCTGTCTTACTAACCCCTGACGCAAACAAAATCCCGTTCCTCAATGAAATTTTAAAAATTAAATTAATTAAAAATAAATGAAAAATTAAAAAATCAGAGGCCAAAGGCCTCTGACTCCCCAAAATCGCCTACTGGGCGAGGCCTCTTAGGCCCCGCTACGATCTACACCCCCACACCCGTCGAGAGAGTAGGCTGCCCTACCCTCTTGTTCCCAAAGTAAAAGAAATAAATAATAGAAAAGAGTCAGAGGCCCGCAAGCCCCTGACCCAGACAAGCCTGAAAAGGAGGCCTCGATAGGCCCCGCCACGTGGTCCGAAGGATCGAGCAGCAAGCCTCTGGACGCTCTCCTGCTGTTTGGTGGCAAAGCGGCAATGTGGAGGTCCCTTCCGGATCGCCCTTTAAATAGGGCGATCTGGGACCCTCCAGAGCAAGCCGGCAGCGCGCTCTCATTGGCGCGCTGCCAGAAGCCGAACTTCCGGATTCCGAATGAACCCGAAAGAATTTAGCTCTGAAAAGAGCTCACTCATCGCCGCCGCCCCCCCCCCCCCCCCCCGTCCTGTGGCAATTTCAGCCGGCGGTTTAAAAACTGCTGGCTGGGCATATGTGGAGCCAACGTAAATCCTTCATACATAAATCTGGTTGCTTGCACCTGACAGCCCTTTGCTTCCTAAGGTAGCCTCTTCCATAGTTGAACAGCTCTTACTTGGAGACTTCTGATCACTCAACCATACCTACTTGCTTATTATATAAATTCCTTCTTTCCTCTTCTATAGCAACTCTAAATAATTCCACTCCATTTTTAAAAAATCACATATAAAACAATGATACAGTTTAGAAAGAGCAATGAACTTTAAATTTCTGATGATCCAAAAAACAAACTATATCATTATTACTTTATCTAGTCCATATTATCAATTATTTACATTTTCAGTATGTTATTTGCAGTTATCAATTATGTCACTGTATTATATACTTATTTGTTTGGTTGTTTCTTCTGCTTTAAAGCCATTTTTTTAAAAAATCCCAAATTGTATAAAAATCTTTCTCTTGTTTATTTTGTAGTTCAAATGTGAGCCTGGACATTTCAGCGCAGTCCATAAGTTTACTTATGACCATATTATCTGTTGGGAGATTATTATCCTTCCACATTTGTGCGTACCTTAGTCTCGCTGCGGTTATTATGAGGATGATAAGGTAGTAGTTTGGTTTTGAATATTGAATAGGTTTCAGCTCTAGATCGCATTGCAAAATTTATTTTATCTCTCTCTTAATTTTCAACCAGTTGTTGCGTGCCACTGGACATGACCACCACAGGTGGTAGTAGGTTCCAAATTCAAAAAGAATTTGGAATCCACTCCATTTTTTAAAAACATGGTACTCTAGATAGACTTGAAGAAAGTTACTACTTCTCCCTACTTTCTTCTCTTCTTCAGACTAAAATTTATTTATTATTTATTTATTATTTAAATTTATAAGCCACACAATTCTTTCCGGAGTCTGGGCGGCGTACAACAATTAAAAACCATAAAAATAAAAAAATATTCATATCTTGAGCGGATCCAGATGGTAATTTCTTGTTCAAGGGCCCAGGTCTGCCAGCAAAGCCAGGTTTTTACAGCCTTCTGGAAGGCCAGTAGTATGGGGGCGGGGCAGACCTCTGGGGGCAGCTGGTTCCAGAGAGTTGGAGCCACTTCAGAGAAGGCCTTCCTGCGTGGCCTCACCAACCAACACTGTAGACAACAGGACCCAGAGAAGGCCAACCCTGTGGGCCCTAATCGGTCATTCGTAGTAGGCGCAGTAAGTGGTCCCGTAAATAGTCTGTATGTATGGCATAACTCCAATCGTTCCTCCTAAACTTTCCTTCCAGACTTTTTACAATCTGGGTTGCTATCCTCTGGATAAGAGCCCAACAGTTTAGCCTAAAGAGGCAGCCCTTGGTGGGATTCTTCTCTCAAGCTCCCAACAGGCCTTGGGAAGACAGAGTGCGATGGAGCCTATTAAATGGTTAATATGAGTGTGTTGTCACTGAGTGGGGTGGGGGAGTGGAGTTATTGTTTTATTATTTTGTACTATTTTTGTATTCCTTTCACATTGTGTTTTATTTTCTGTAAGCCGCCTGGAGTTGTGAGCAACTGGTGGCTATGTAATTTTTTCTAAATAAGTAAATAAATAAGTAAAGGAAATGCCAGAAAAAAATTGCCCGCAAGCTCTTCAAAACTATAATTGTTTAAAGAAGATATAACCTCTTTGCTCCATTTGCAATAAACTGCAGTCGCGTTGTAAAAATTTGATCCAGCTCTCAAAAATAATCCACGTTGTGCAATAAGGAAGGACCAGATCTGTTTTCAAACTGGTGTAAAGTTCTTGTGCTGTACCAGAGGAAAGCTTGAATAGAATATTTCTCAATGCTTGTTCTGAACAGTTGGTTCTTTAATTATACTATGTGTATTCACAGGACAAATAAATTTTATAGGTGCCATACTTCCATGGGCTTATTTTTGATTTCAGGCCAAGGATCATGTTTGAAGATATCAATGTTAATACTACTTTTGTATGGCCTTCTATCAGTATGAAACACTGTTCACACTTAAAATTAACACTTTTTTTCTTCTTCTTTTTGCTTCAAAGGGTGGTATGTTGAAGTAGGAATGGTGTCTTGAGGTTCCAAAGTGAGTTTGTTTTACAGCTATATATTACTTAGAAGCGAAATTTCCTGGTACAATAAGCAAAGCAGAAAGTTATTAAAGGATAAGGCTGCAGATCAATTTTCTTATTCAGGAATTTTTCTTTGCTATACTGTACTTTAATGTATTAGCTGTAAGAGACATTAATTCATATACCATTAGCTTTCTTATCTAGTAGAGTATTAATTTTTAAATAACGTCTATTTATAAATTGCACAAGCTTTGTTTTCCTCCATCAGTTAACAGTGGAGCCAGAAATTTTATTTATTTATTTTTGTGTTTGTGTGTGTCTGTGTTGGTATTGACAAACAAGCTTATTCTTACATTTATCTTACATTCTTACATTTACCTTTTGTAGAACCTGCCCAATAAATCTGGATCACTTCTTACGTAAAATATGAAGTAGAGAAAAATGGATGGAGCTTGAGACCTGAGTATATTCAACCTATAATTAGGGGAAGTTGTGTTAATTTCCAATAGAATACATCTACTGGCTCAGATTGCCTTGATTCTAATGGCCAAAATGTATAGCATGCAACAATTGATTATGTACTTGTAGGTGGGAACAATAACCATAAATGCTATGTTCAGGGAAGGAAGTCATTACTGCTCAGTACAGTATTCTCTGTCTATTCAGTTGGAAGGCAAGAAATGTTGCAAAGAAACTCATGGTGTATAAACTGTTATTTTTAGACCTACTTTTGCATTTAGAGCTTCCATTTTCTCCGGAATCGTTCACCATGTGTAATTCGGAGCTTTTGATCTGGAAGGAATTGCTGCGAGAAAGAAAGGTCTGTTGCTTTCTTGTCCTCCCGCGTCCATCCCCAACCATTGTTTCCCGGTACTATTAATAGAACTAGGAGAAATGGGCTATCTCCCCAATGCCCTGTAGTACTCTGAAAGTTTAAAAATAGCTTTCAGCCCCTGTCTGCAATTCCTTGTCAATGCTTGTCTTTTCAGGGCAATGCCTGAAGGCATACGCTGCTGCATAATTTTACTTAAGGGCACACTGATGCTCTTGAAAGAACAGATATTGCAGAATGTACTCATTAGCCAGGAGAGCAGCAAGCGGGTGTCATAACCAAGCCATCCTTTTGTGTCATCTCTGCAGAGACGCTAAGAATGAGATGACATTCCTGTTCGGAATAAATGGCTTCCGAGGTGGCAGGAGAGGGAGGAAAGGCTATTTGAGGTTCTCTTCTTTGTGGCAACCCCTTCCAATATCTAAGAGGTTGCCAAAAAGAAGAGGGGTCACCCTATTCTCCAAAGCACCTGCAGGTTAGACAAGAGAAGAGTTGGAAGGGACCTTGGAGGTCTTCTAGTCTAGTGTTTCCCAACCTTGGCAACTTGAAGATATTTGGACTTCAACTCCTAGAATTCCCCAGCCAGCATTCGCTGGCTGGGGAATTCTGGGAGTTGAAGTCCAAATATCTTCAGGTTGCCAAGGTTGGGAAACACTGTTCTAGTCTAACTCCCTACTCAGGCAGGGAACCCTGTAACCATGATGGCAAGCCTATGGCAAGCGTGCCACAGGTAGCACACGGAGCCGTATCTGAAGGCATGTGCGACACTGCCCTGTGTCAGCTCCAGTGTGCATGTGTGCTGCCAGCTGGTTTTCAGCCTTGGGGAAGGCCGTTTTCGCCCTCCTTGGGCTTCAGTACAAAAAACGGCCCAACGAGCAAAATGGAAGTTTGGAAAAACGAACTTCCGTTTTGCCCGTTGGTCCAGTTTTCACACTCCGGAGGCTTCAGGGAGGCCTGAAGGTTTAAAAAACGGCCCAACAGAAGAGGGAAGCGCATGGATGAGGATGCACAACTGCACAGTGTGGTGTGCAGGGGAGGGGTTGTATGCCAGCATGTACATACACTACTGCGCACGCTCCCATTTTTGACATGCAAGAAGAAAAAGTTTCGCCATCGCTGCCCTACACCATTTCAGTCCAATCTCCTCTTAAAAACTTTCAGTGTTGGAGCATTCACAACTTCTGGAGGCAAGTTGTTCCACGGGTTAATTGTTCTAATTGTCAGGAAATTTCTCCTTAGTTCTAGGTTGCTTCTCTCCTTGTTTGGTTTCCACCCACTGCTTCTTGTTCTAACCTCAGGTACTTGGATGGAAACTAATGGATATAAACTATATATCCTAACGGATAACCAAAGCAAGAAGCAACCCAGAACTATTTCCTGACAGAAGCAAATTGTCTCCGGGAAAATGTGGTTGCAGCAACACTGAGCTTTTAAAGAAGAGATTGGACAGTGATTTGTCTGAAATGGTATAGGGCTTCCTGCTTGAGCAGGGGGTTGGAGGTCCCTTCCAACTCTGTTATTCTGTTGTTCTCCTATTGTTCTGTTAACATAGGGTCGTCGTCCCCCCGAAATTCTCTTTGTTCCAAACTACTTGAAGCTGTCTTTTATAATGATCACCTCAAGAGATCATGTTCAAATTCCCCTATTACTCTTCAAGTATTACGATCTCCAATCAATACACTTAATGAAGAATAAATCCTGTAGATCTGATAGCACAATAATCTGGTGTGGCAAGAGAATGCTCACATTTGAAATAGTTATTAGTCTGTCTTTCCTAACTTGATGTTTTCCAGATGTATTCAATTACGACTTCCATTACTGACAGTCAATATGGCCCTTTGGCTTTGCCAACTGGTAATTTTGAGTGCTACGCTCCATCACATTTTGAGGGCATCAGGTTGGTGGATGTTATTGAATGCTGAAGAGCTATGAATAGAAAATGTACATCTGTTCCACTTATGTCCATATTATACATGTGCCATTGCACAATCCTCAAGCCACAACAAACTTTGAAAAAAAGAAAGAAAAGAAAAACAGCCAGAGGACACCAGGAGAAGCCAAAGACATGTTCTAAGGTGCCAGGAACCTAAGCCTTTTGGCAAACTTGCTTCAACACAGTTTAAGCCAAGTTAAACAAGAAGTTCAGCTAAATCCAGCTACAGAACTTTGGAGAGACAAAACATTCCAGTGTAAAAACCAAGAAGGCGTCTTTTATTGTGTGTAACTCTTGAGAGTATTTCCAAAGTCTTGTAAAATATAGACAATTTAAGCTTTCAAGGAAGCAAATAAGATTTTTGCTTGTGGCAACAACAATGAGAAACAGAAAAAGATAAAAAGTATGAACTATGTTAACAAAGAACAGGTTCTTCATAAAGTGCTAATGACACCCCTTGGCCCAAAGCACTAAGTATTTGTTTTTTTTAAATTAGCCTTCCATGAAAAAGGAAGAAACAATTTCAAGGTATTCTTGGAAAATGTATCTGCTACTCTAATTTGGAGATCCTTAGGTTTTCCTGCTGGTCCAGTCTGCCTTTACTTGTTTATTTTATTTATTTGTTTTGTCACGTACATATTGGTGGTATGCAAAGATATAATATTTATATACATGATACTAGTAAAAGAGAAACACTAGGACTGGGGACAGAAGGCACTAAGGTGCACTTATGCACCCCCCCCTTACTGACCTCTTAGGAATCGGGAGAGGTCAACAGTGGATAGTCTAAGGCAGGGGTCCCCAAACTTTTTACACAGGGGGCCAGTTCACTGTCCCTCAGACTGTTGGAGGGCCGGATTATTTAAAAAACTATGAACAAATCCCTATGCACACTGCACATACCTTATTTTAAAGTAAAAATCAAAATGGGAATATACTATTTAGAGGGAGGGAAGAAGTCTGAAATTCATATATGTTTATGTTTTGTTTTTAATTTTCTTTTGTCGACATCTAATTGTAGGTTTTCTTGGCTTACAGAAAAATGTATAAAGAAAGAAGGAAGCACTGGCATAATGGCTAATAAGTTAGAAATATAATTGGTGTACTTTTTGAAGGAACATTAAGGAGGGAATTTAATTAAAAGAAAATGAATGTAACTGGATGACAAGATTAGAAAAAAAAACTTTTGCAACTTTTTTGATGATTGATATTAGTTGCTAACAAAATACCACATTTTATTCATAGAAAATTAGATGGAACACTGTGTTGTGTCACTCACCTGTGGGCCGGATAAATGGCCTCAGTGGGCCGCATTCGGCCCGCGGGCCGTAGTTTGGGGACCGCTGGTCTAAGGGTAAAGTTTTGGGGATTAGGCGATGAGTCTGGTAGTGAGTTCCATGCATCAACTACTTGGTTACTAAAGTCGTATTTCCTGCAGTCAAGTTTGGAGCAGTTTACTTTAAGATTGTATCTGTTGTGTGCTCGTGTGTTGTTGTGGTTGAAACTGAAGTAGTTGTTGACAGGAGGGATGTTGTAGCAGATGCTTATATGGACTATGCTTAGGTCGTGTTTAAGGCAACCTAGTTCTAAGGTTTCTAAACCTAGGATTGTAAGTCTAGTAGGCTAGGGTATTCTTTTGCAAGTTGAGGAGTGGAGGGCTCTGAGATAGTGAAGTATCTCTGGATATTTTCTAGAGTGTTTATGTCCAAAATGCAGTGTGGGTTCCAGACAGATGAGCTGTAGTCAAGGATTGGTCTGGTGGAAGTTTTGTATGCTCTGGTTAGTAGTGTGAGATTATCAGAGCAGAAGCTACATAGGATTAGATGCTGTTAACAGACACATCTGCAAAGTTCTTAAAATCTTTCCTGAAGAAAAATGCTTGTGGTGGTGAGGAGATGCAGGTATTCCTCAATTTACAGTAGTTCATTTAGTGAATGTTCACCATTACAATGGCACTGAAAAAAGTCATGTATGGCCACTGTTCACACTTAACGATTGTTGCAGCCATCTGAGCAAAATTCAGATGTCATTTATGATGGTTGCTGTATCATGGGATCATGGGATTCACCTTTTGCCATCATCTGACCAGCAAAGTCAATGGGGAGACCAGATACACTTAACAACCATGTTACTCACTGAACAACTGCAGCGACTCACTTATCAACTGTGTCAAAATTCACTTAAAAACTCACTTAACAAATGTCTCATTTAGTGACATAATTTTGGGGGTCAATTGCGGTTGTAAGTTGAGGACTACCTATGGTTTTATAGCACATCAAGTGATTTTTATTTTGCCTAATGAGATTGCAGAAGAGAAATATGAGTTAAAGATACTATATTATTGCTTGGGGTGGAACTGCAAATGCAGGGGAGGGGGAAACATTCCCAGTTATTTTTTTATTTGTCAAACATGTACAAGATAGTATAGGTATTGGTACATACACTTTAGCAAAGTAGGTACAGGTAAATTAGGCGTGTTTCCCAACCTTTTTTGAGCCGCGGCACATTATTCGTATTTTCAAAATCCTGGGGAACACTGAAAGGAAGGGGGGGGGCGGGCTAAAGAAAAGTTTGGACAAAAAAACCCTCTCTCTTCCTCCCTTTCGCTCTATTTCTCCCTCTTTCTCTCTTTTCCTTCCTTCCCTTCATTCTCTCTCTCCATCCCTCTTTCTTTCTTTCTTCCTCTCTTTTTTGCTCTCTTTCTCTCTCCCTCCTTCCCTTCCTCTATGTCTTTCTCTCTCCCTTGCTCTCTCTCTCTCTGTCTCTCTTGTTATCTCTTTCTTGCTTTTTTCTCTCTCTCTTGCTCTCTCTCTCTCTTTCACTGTCTTGCTATATGTCTCTTTCTTTCTCTTTGCCTCTCTTGCTATCTCTCTTTCTCTCTCTCTGTCTCTCTTGCTATGTCTCTCTTTCTTTCTCTTTCTCTCTCTCTCTGTGCCTCTCTTGCTAAGTCTCTCTTTTACTCTTGCTATGCTTCTTTCTTTTTCTCTCTCTCTGCCTCTCTTGCTGTCTCTCTTTCTCTCTCTCTCTGCCTCTTATATGTCTCTCTTTCTTTCTCTCTCTCTCTCAGCTGACTGCAAGCGGGAGCCCTGACGGCGGCAGCTGGACGTGGTGCTGGACACCGTATATGCCAGGCACGCAGCGCCAGCATGTACGACGTCCAGCAGCACGTCCAACCGCCACCATCAGGGCTCCCACTTGCAGTCAGCTGAGAGAGAGAGAGAGAGAGAGAGCGATCCCTCTCGCCGCTGCCATCTCCCCGCGACTGCCTGCGGCTGCTGCGGCCACCCCCCCCCCACTCCCATCGGACACTTGCCGTCGACGCCAGAGGAGCTCCAGCTGGGCGGGGCGCTGCCGGTACTTCCGTCCTGGGGCTCCCGCTCGCAGCTGTCCCCCGCCTCCTGCTCGATGCCGCGGTTTTCGGCGCTCTCCTGCTGGGCCCCAAAGAAGGAAGGCGGGAAAAAGGTGCGAAGAATGGAGCTCTCCTTCTGCCTGCCTTCCTTCTTTGGGGCCCAGCAGGAGAGCGCCGAAAACCGCGGCATCGAGCAGGAGGCGGGGGACAGCTGCGAGCGGGAGCCCCAGGACGGAAGTACCGGCAGCGCCCCACCCAGCTGAAGCTTGGCGGCACACCTGGCCATGTCTCGTGGCACACCAGTGTGCCGCGGCACACCGGTTGGGAAACGCTGAATTAGGCAATAGGACAGTAGGACAGGGTTGGTAGGCACAGTAGTGCACTTATGCACGCCCCTTACAGACCTCTTAGGAATGGGGCGAGGTCGACAGTAGACTAAGGTTTAAGATTTTGGGGTTTGGGGAAGAAACCACAGTCAGGTAGTGCACTCCAGGGATTGATTACTCTGTTGCTGAAGTCATATTTCATGCAGTCAAGTTTTGAGCAGTTTACATGGAGTCTGAATTGATTGTATGTTCGTGCATTGTTGCAGGTGAAGCTGTAGAAATCATTGACAGGTAGGACATTGTGGCAGATGATTTTATGAACTATATTTAGGTCAGATCGAAGGCAACACAGTTCTAGGCTATCTAAGCCCAAAATTTCTAATTTGAAAGAGAAAGGTGGATGAGAGAACATAAGAGAAGGAGGCAAAGCAGGATAAGAATAAGCCCAACAACTAAGAATTAAATGTTACTGAAAAACCTGACCTCTAGTACCAATTTTTAAATGTAATCATACTTAAAGCTGTGTGCCCTGTATTTACACTTTGTTAGATAAAGTTAACTCAAATGGTTTTAAAGGTGCTAAAAACTTTCTTTCAATTGGACAAAACATTTTAAAAAACACTTTTCTTCTCAGTTTTAGGTATGTAAACCTCTATTGGCAGGTCCCCAAGTACAAACCAACAATGGTGGTCCATTGGTCCTTCCACTATTTAATTGAGAGGGCATCAAAACTAAGTGCTGAAGGTAAAGCAAGAGTTTAAAAATGTAGTTATCTTTTAGACTATCCCCCAGGCTGGGTCTTACAATTGCATAAAATATAAAGTTTTTATTTACGTATTAAACA
This sequence comes from Erythrolamprus reginae, assembly GCF_031021105.1. Classification (NCBI taxonomy): domain Eukaryota; kingdom Metazoa; phylum Chordata; class Lepidosauria; order Squamata; family Dipsadidae; genus Erythrolamprus; species Erythrolamprus reginae. The sequence goes on along the minus strand of NC_091954.1, from coordinate 36,325,490 downwards.
GCAATAAGCAAATTATTTGCTTAAGAGTATGGCAATAGAAAAAAATACAAGCTTTCAACACCTTTTAATACAATTGTTATAGGTTGAAAATACAAAACAAAAAAAATGAAAATATATAGAGGGTTTATTTGAAATGCTTTGAGAAAAGTGAAAAGTGACAGTGAAAAAGTTAAGGGTGTGATAAGTAGGGTTACTCCCTTGGGGGGGCAGGGGAAGGAGGGGGGCTAAGCACATGCTGGTTTTATGTAATGGTTAAAACACAGCGCCTGGCAACTTCGCATCTTTTCACCAGTCAGCACTGCTCATGACATGAGGGTAGCATGGCAGAAAACAGTGGCGGTTGGTTGGAGTGTCACCCTAGGAGGAAAATGAATACAGTACAGCTGTACGGTTTGTACTTTGTAGTTCTTAATGTGAGCAGCAGATGGCGCCAGCTATTTTTCAAGTTCTTTGTACAGTTTCATTCTGTGAAAAAATACTCTTCAGAATACAGTATTTTTGATATGCATATCACATATCAAATATACAATATTTGGCATATTGCATAATAGTCATTCATATCGCAATCCCATCAATAATATATTGTAATATGTTCATGCTTTTGTAGGGATAAATTTCTTACATTATATTAAGATACCTCATATCAGTGTTTCTCAACCTTGGCAACTTGAAGATATCTGGACTTCAACTCCCAGAATTCCCCAGCCAGCATTCTCTGGCTGGGGAATTCTGGGAGTTGAGGTCCAAATATCTTCAAGTTGCCAAGGTTGGGAAACACTGCCTTAAACACCTTAATATTTGGCTAATGGGGAACAGATACATGTTCACATTCATATAACATGCCAGCATTTGTCAAACTTGTAACTTTAAGATGTGTGGACTTTATCTCCCAGAGTTCTGCAGTCTGTCACAATTAAGAGGAGTTGCACATCTGGCTGATTGGAAATGTGGCAGACTGGAGAACTCTGGGAGATAAAGTCCACATATCTTAAAATTTACCAAGTTTTTAAAAAATGCTGCTCTGATGGTATCCTGATGAAGGAAAGGAAAGTGCTGAGGAGGATGGGAAAGAGATTGAACAAGACTGTTTTGCTAGGCAACGGAAGGAAACAAACATCCTCTTCACCGCTCCCCCTTTTTATGACACTCATTCCTTAAGAAATTTGGGATCAAGTCATAATGACTGGATTGGGCTGATCATTTATTAGCCGTATGCCCTTCCTGAAGCCACGTGGAGTTCACAGCAGATTTTTTTTTCTTTGCGCCCAGGGAGATAAATATCTGCCGCTATCTAGGATTGAACTATCAACCTTCTAAATGGGAAGCAATTAGCTTAATACCTAGGCCACCATGTTGATCAAACTTTTCTTCCCCTTTAAATATAATTTGGGACCATGGACCATGGCCATAGATCACAAGACTTAACTCAAGTTTTAAATCATAACATTTTTTCAAGCCTTCGTGGGACACCCACCCACCCTGTTGACTTCACAGCCCCTCAGGGTCTGCAGGTTGAAAGCCACCAATTTAGTAGATAAAACCTCTTCAGATAAAGTGTTGAAAAAATATTACATAGATGCAAAGAGATAAACCACATTTACACGCTATTCAGAAGAGGCAATTCAAAACCTAGGAAGGGAACGAAAGATTACAGCACATTCCCAAGATTCAGATAAGCAGAGATCAACACCAAACAATTTGGAAGAAAACAATATTATGATTAAGGCACCATCAAGAACGAATCCCACCAAAATAGGCAGGGCAGGTTACTATGTATGCACAGGCAGCAAACCTACACAGTCACACTGATGATGTTATCAAGAAGCCTTCCCTGGACCCAGCCGTACTTAACAACTATCGTCCAGTCTCCAACCTTCCCTTTATGGGGAAGGTTGTCGAGAAGGTGGTGGCACTCCAGCTCCAGCGGTCCTTGGAAGAAGCCGATTATCTAGGTCCCCAGCAGTCGGGTTTCAGGCCCGGTCGCAGCACGGAAACCGCTTTGGTCGCATTGATGGATGATCTCTGTCGGGCCCGGGACAGGGGTTTATCCTCTGTCCTGGTGCTCCTCGATCTCTCAGCGGCTTTCGATACCATCGACCATGGTATCCTTCTGCACCGGTTGGAGGGGTTGGGGGTGGGAGGCACTGTGCTTCAGTGGTTCTCCTCCTACCTCTCTGGCCGGTCGCAGTCGGTGTTAGTGGGGGGTCAGAGGTCGACTCCGAGGTCTCTCCCTTGTGGAGTACCTCAGGGGTCGGTCCTCTCCCCCTTGCTATTTAACATCTACATGAAACCGCTGGGTGAGATCATCCAAGGACATGGGGTGAGGTATCATCAATATGCGGATGATACCCAGCTTTACATCTCCACCCCATGCCCAGTCAACGAAGCGGTAGAAGTGATGTGCCGGTGCCTGGAGGCTGTTGGGGCCTGGATGGGTGTCAACAGACTCAAGCTCAACCCGGATAAGACGGAGTGGCTGTGGGTTTTGCCTCCCAAGGACAATCCCATCTGTCCGTCCATTACCCTGGGGGGGGAATTATTGACCCCCTCAGAGAGGGTCCGCAACTTGGGCGTCCTCCTCGATCCACAGCTCACATTAGAGAACCACCTTTCAGCTGTGGCGAGGGGGGCGTTTGCCCAGGTTCGCCTGGTGCACCAGTTGCGGCCCTATCTGGACCGGGACTCATTGCTCACAGTCACTCATGCCCTCATCACCTCGAGGTTCGACTACTGTAATGCTCTCTACATGGGGCTACCTTTGAAAAGTGTTCGGAAACTTCAGATTGTGCAGAATGCAGCTGCGAGAGCAGTCATGGGCTTACCTAGGTATGCCCATGTTTCACCATCACTCCGCAGTCTGCATTGGCTGCCGATCAATTTCCGGTCACAATTCAAAGTGTTGGTTGTGACCTTTAAAGCCCTTCATGGCATTGGACCAGAATATCTCCGAGACCGCCTTCTGCCGCACGAATCCCAGCGACCGATTAGGTCCCACAGAGTGGGCCTCCTCTGGGTCCCGTCAACTAAACAATGTCGGTTGGCGGGCCCCAGAGCCTTCTCTGTGGCGGCACCGACTCTCTGGAACCAACTCCCCCCGGAGATCAGAACTGCCCCTACTCTTCCTGCCTTCCGCAAACTCCTCAAAACCCACCTTTGCCATCAGGCATGGGGGAACTAAACATCTCCCCCTGGGCACATTTAATTTATATATGGTATGCTTGTGTGTATGTATTTTAGTATATGGGTTTTTTTACATTTTTCAATATTTTAATTAATTGGATTATGTATTGGATTGCTTTTCACTTCTTGTGAGCTGCCCCGAGTCTTCGGAGAGGGGCGGCATACAAATCCAAATAATAAATAATAAATAAATAAATAAATAAAGTTGGGTAATGAAATGTTGCAAGCTTTTCACATCACAAGCAAATAACCAAGCTCAGAGAGCACCAAAACTCAGCAGCTTGACCCTGAACTACAGATATTACTTTTTTTTACATTTTATAATAAGACTGAGTGAGATTGATATTCCAATTAATAAAAATCACTGCCACTAAGTGATTAAAAGGGAATGGCTAGATTTTACCAGTCTTGCCAGTAGCTTTTAAAAATAATACTTGGGTTTTAAAAATGATTTCATAGACTTTTGATTTATTAGACATGTTTATACCAATGTATGCAGGCAGGGCCAGTGAAGGGCTACCAAATTTTTTACTACCACACTGTGGGCACGGCTTATGCACGATGCCCTGCATTTTCTTTCAACATCTTATAAAGCCCTTCGTGGCCTCGGACCAGAATATCTCCGAGACCGCCTTCTGCTGCATGAATCCCAGCGACCGGTTAGGTCCCACAGAGTTGGCCTTCTCCGGGTCCCGTCGACGAAACAATATCGTTTGGCGGGACCCAGGGGAAGAGCCTTCTCTGTGGCGGCCCCGACCCTCTGGAATCAACTCCCCCCCAAGATTAGGATTGCCCCCACTCCTTGCCTTTCGCAAACTCCTTAAAACCCACCTCTGCCCTCAGGCATGGAAATTGATTCCCCTGAGCCGTTTCCGTTTTATGTATGGTTTGTCTGAGATTTATGACTGGTTTTTATATTAAGAGGTTTTAAATTGTTTTTAACAATTGGATTTGTACTGTTTTGTTGTTGTGAGCCGCTCCAAGTCTTCGGAGAGGGGCGGCATACAAATCTAATAAATAATAATAATAATAATAATAATAATAATAATAATAATAATAATAATAATGAATCTTTCAGTACAATTGGGTGCTCTGGGGTGGAACTTCATTTTCGCTACCCCACTGCGTTCCCCCCCACCCCTGGGCAGGGGTAGCACTTACCTGCTGCTACCAGTGCACTCTCTGGGACCATCATGGGAGCGCACACATCTGGTAGGTGTACGGGCATGAGGCGGGCGCACACATGCCTATTGGCATGAGATTTGGCTTCTGTGCATGCGCAGCCAGAGAAATCCCACACAAGGACACTCCCATGGGAGATTTTGCTGATTTTTGGTGATGTTTTTGTCTCTGTGCATGCGCAGAAGCAGAAAAATGCCAAAAATTAGTGAAATCTCTCACACAAGAGTATCCTTGCGTGAGATTTTGCTTGCTGCACATGCACAGAAGCCAAACCTCGCACGGGGGTGCAGAGATACATGTACTTCTCAATTTCCGCTAGCAGAACTACCGGATCCCAGCCGTACCACTACTGAATGTATCACTACAGACTTTAGTGATACAACCCTCAGATTAACAGAATAGTTATCATATGCACCAAGACAAATTCCTTGTGTGTCCAATCACACTTGGCCAATAAAATTCTATTCTTCTGTTCATATTGGAATGATGATGGCTTAAATTTGAGAACTCGGGTCTAATGCACCAATAGAAATTGGATCCTTTGGGGAGCGGGGAGGAATTCTTAGTCAAGACATATCCACTGATGTCTTAAAAGGGAAAAGAGATAACAATGTGGAACTCAAGCTTCCCCATCCAGACTTTCTGCCATTTTAATGTTTATTGCCACAACTCATCTCACACTCAGGCAGTGGAACATTTCATTTCTTCATGTTGCTTTTCAAATTAATGCACAAAGATTCTGCCTTATTAATTTCTATACAGAAAACATCCCAAGGCTGAGTCACTTGTGCTTACGGGTCAAATTACAATTTTCCTATACATGGATCTTGAAGACAATTGTACCACAAAGTAGAAAGAATGCTGGTCTTTCAAGCACAGGCATAATCAGCTGATTGGGATGGTGTCAAGTCACTGAAGAATATAGACTTGAAACTATTGAAATCAGGAAGTTGATAGAGTTTAAAGCAATAAACATTTACATGTCCTATCACATCAAATATGCATTGCAATATATTTAATTTCATATGTGTGTGTGTCTCTGTGTGTACTGTTTATACAGTAAGGCGTGTCATTTAATGGGGTGAAAATTATTATTATTATTTTTTTCCAGTGAGGGGTACTAAAAATAAATGTTTTTACACCAAGAATTCAAATCTGCTGTTATTTTTGGAATTACGCAACATTTAGCTTGGCATGGTAAATCCAAGACTCTGATCATATACCCCACAAAAGTCTCTTGTAACCCAAGAATTTTATCTTCTCAAAATTACACCTTGTGCTTCAAAATTTAAAGTTTCCCCCCCCTACACGAATCTTATCTAGTTAAGTGAAAAATAATCCATGCAATCATAAACTAACATCAGAAGGCAATTACCTCAGTTACAAAAATGTTTCAGTGAGTTTCATCAACTCTAGTTTTGATTCTTTCTTTGACATCAGCTGCTGACTGGCTTCCTGGCCTCTGATATAACCCTCACATTTCTCATGGCTACACTCGGCTTTGTTGCCTCAGTCTGTAACCTATTTCACACCTCTCTATTGATTGGGCATGACAGGGCCACTGTGATACTTGCATTGGTTCGTCAATTAACTTTATTTCTGCCGCAGTCAGTTTGCACGTCAAAGGTGGCTCATATACACCTTCAGACCAGTCAATCAACTTGAACAGAGTGGATGTTCTGTCTTGACCTCTACCCAGTGCATGGCACCACCTTCACAGCCGGTATTAATATTTGTAGTCTCCTCCAATGGCCTTCAAGCTTTTGTCAATGCCTTTCTTCTTCACAAAATACACCACGTTATCTGCAATCACTTGAGCAGATGAAATGAAATGATAAAGATATCTTCCACCCATCTCACTGCACACATAATAATGTTCTTTGATAGTACTGGGGAATTGCTGGTTTGAATTGTTTGCTGGGGAATTGCTGGTCTGAAAAATTATGATATTTATGTAGTTACATCTAAATTATGTTAGAGTAAAGTATCTCTACAATCCCAAAGGCATGTCACAACTTTGGAGCACCACGAATGTTTGGCAATTGAAAGTTGAATAATTTGATCCACCCTATGTACAGGTAGCCTTTACATACAACCACAATTGGAATCATTGCTAAAACAAGGCAGTTGTTACGTGAGTGGAACCCAATTTTACAACTTTCCTTGCCAAAGCTGTTAAGTAAATTATGTGGTCATTAAGCAAATTCTGCGTCCCCCGTTGACTTTGCTTGTCGGAAACTGGCTGGGAAGTTTGCAGGTGGTGGTCACATGACCCCAGGATGCTGCAACTGTATAAATAAATGCTCGACAAGTGCCTGAATTTTGATCACATGACTGGGAAAATGCTGTGACAGCTGTAAATGTGAGAATTGGTGGTAAGTAGTGAAGGGCTATCAAAAATTTTACTACCACGCTGTGGGCGTGGCTTATGCATTTTCTTTCAACATCTTTCAGTGCAAATTTTGCTATCCCCCAGTCCAGGCAGTAGCCCATCCCTGGTGGTACGTCTCTTCTTTCAGTGCCATTGTGACTTTGAATGGTCACTGAATGAATTGTTGTAAGTCAATGACAACCTGTATATCAAAAAATATGTTGGTTTGAATTTGTTCTATTTTCTACAGCAATGACTCTCTTAGGTTCATCATGGCTATATTAAAATTTTATTCATAAGGAAGCAGTGATCAATACTGCTTGCTCAATGTATTTCATAACACACCATCTCATCCCAATTTGAATGGTGAGAACCCCAACCTTTTAAAATTTATTGATTCTCTTTCTATGGCTGCCCCTCTTGCGAATGGAATGATGGAAAACATAATAGAGGTAGTTCTTGACTTTCATCCTCAACTGAGCCCAAAATTTATGTTGTTAAGTGAGACATTTGTTAAGTGAGTTTTGTCCTGTTTTATGAGCTTTCTTGGCACAGTTGTTAAGTGAATCACTGCAGTTGATAAGTTAGTAACCTGGTTGTTAAGCATGCCAGGCTTCCATGTTGACTTTGCTTGTCAGAAGGTAGCAAAAGGAGATCCCATGACTCTGGGGCACAGCAATGATCATAAGTATGAACCAGCTGCCAAGCATCTGGATTTTGATCATGTGATCTGGGGATACTACAAAGTAACTAAAAAATGGTTATGAGAAGTTTCGGGTTCCTGAGGGGATAGTGGGGAATTGGCGTTCCAGTAGGAAAAATTGAGCTTTTAGCTCTGGGGCCCCTCTGGAGAGGGGCGGCATACAAATCCAATAAATAAATAAATAAAATAAATAAATAAATATGAGATTTGGCTTCTGCGGTTGCGCAGGAATCCAAATCATGTGTAAGGATGCTCATGTGCATGAGATTTCACTGTTTTTGGGTGCTTTTTGCTTCCTTGAAGCAAAAAAAGCCAAAAATTGGCGAAATCTCATGGGCGCGAGCATCCTTGAGTGAAATCTCACATGGATGTGCGCACACACACATTGGAGACATGGAACTGCGCATGCAACTGCACCAGCAGCGGCAGCAACAGGGAACCCCCACCTGTTTATGAGTTACTTTTTTCAGTGCCATTGTAACTGTTGTCATCTGGCTTCCCTACTGATGTGGCTTGTGGCTTGGTTGCAAAAGGTGGTCACAAGATCCCGTTACACTGCAACTGTCATAAATATAATCAACTTCCAATGCACCATTGAAAAGGCAACATTATGCCCTTGATAGGAATTTTAAATTTAAATTGACTTCATAATTACACTGAGGAACAGAGGTGTCATATTTATTTGGGAACAGGTCTGACCAGAGATCGACACAAGTTAACATATTTTTTGTGTATAAATTAATAAATTATTACACATAAAAGCAGAAAATGCTAGCATTGTAGGTCTGCATCCAAAATATGTTTTGTTGCCACAGGAAATGCATTCAGCATTCATAAATACTCCAACCTATACATATTTCATAGAAAGGCTTGATATGCCGAGTAAAATCTTTAGCATAGACTTATGTTGCCAGGCTTGGGGCAATTAGATCTAGGCCCCTTGTTTTTTATTAATTAGATTTGTCTCTGTATTCACTGTTTTATATTGTATGCTGTGAGCTGCCCCAGGTATTCGGAGAGGGGCAGCATACAAATCTAAGTAACAATAATAATTAATAATAATAACAACAGCAACAACCATGCTAAAGATTTGACTTGACATATCAGCCTTTCTATGAAATATGTATAGGTTGGAGTATATATCTGGATTATATATATAATATATAAACAGAGACCAGCAGTGTTTTTCAAACTTGGCAACATTGAGGCTTGAGGGCTTCAGCAGGTAGAATTTTTCCAGTCAGCATGATGGCTGGGGAATTCTGGAAGTTGAAGTCCACCGAGCTTTAACCGGCTAAGGGATTCTGGGAATTGAAGTCCACTCATCTCCAAGAGCTGCTAACCCTTGATTTAATAACTGATATTCTCGTTCAAATTGAACTCCGGACTCCATCTTTTCGCTCTCGGAGTTGAAAAGCAGAAAGGAATCTCCCCCATTCAAGGGCGAACCCTGCGATAAACACCACGCCACAGGCCGGCAGCCCGCCAATAAAAACTCTCCGCGGGATCCAGCCGTCCTTGGAGAGAGGCGGCGCCACAGCGGATTCGACGCATGCGCACTAAAGTTGCCGGCTCCTCGCCGGACTGAGCCGGCGAGGCAGTTTAAAAAAGCCTCTCCTCATGGTGCGGGATCAGGGTGGCGGGGAAGAAGCCGCCGGTCCCACCGCCGGAGGGTCCGAGGCAGCGGAGCCATGGGAGCTCAGGCAAGAAAGAGCCGGGTCTCGAGACTCAGAAGAGGAGGAGGACGGCGGTGCCCCGCAGCAGCCTTGCCCTTCTCGGGTTCACGACTTGGAAGCGGCGGACGCTACCCAGCCGGGCGACGGGAGCTCCTGTCTCTGGACCTGCCGCAAGATGCCCGGTGGGTTGAAGGACGAGGCAAAATGCCGGCGGCTGCTTTTCGGTGATCCGGTTTAGGCCCCCCCCCTCCCCAAATCCTTGCGCTTCTGCCCTTGACCTCCGCCCGCGGGTGCCGATAAACAACCGCTCCCCCCCCCTTTTTTTAAGCTGCCCTCCGGTTGAGGCGAGGCTGAGCTGCTTCTGCCCGGGCGACGGGCGAGTTGCAGCCCGTACCCGAAGAAAAATGCCCGCCCGCCCCGCTTCTTAGGTTACCTCCAAACTTTGGAAAACTCCCGGGAAACAATTCGGACGAGGTTCTCCTCCTCCTCCCGCAAAGGAGTCAGAACGAGGATGACACGTTGATTTTAAAAAGGAGAGAGAGGTTTTCCTTTAGTTCATTGAGAATAAGAAAACAACCGCCACAAACAACAACACCACATCTTTTCTCCCTTTCCCCACTCTTTTCTAAGAGGTTTGTAAGGTGCGTGCATAAGCGCACCATTGTGCCTACTGTTCCCTGTCCTACTGTTCTCGTTGTCTTCTTTTTATCATTATTTTCTCTGTGATATTAACTACTATCCTCTACTTGATTGACAAATAAAAATAAATAAATAAAATTTCGGAGCGGATTGACTAGACTAGGAGGATGAAGAGGGCCAGGGAACGGAAAGCTTCCCAGCATTTTGTGGCACTTTTTCTCCTGAAAGTCTGCCAAACAGTTCTGCCATTTTTTAGATTTTTAATTTTTTTTCACTCTTTTATCTCATTGACAAAATGTGCTGGTCCTTTTTGTTCTGGAAATATGCATTCTTTGGGGAGGGGGGGGTGTTTCCGTATCTGTCCTGAATCTGTATTT